>NC_088307.1:6325137-6625137 GCF_032854445.1 Liolophura sinensis
TGACCTGTGAGATGTATGACCTGTGAGAAGTGTTACTTGTGAGATGCATGACCTGTGAGATGTATGACCTGTGTGAAGCATGACCTGTGAGAAGTGTGACATTTGAGGTGTATGACCTGTGAGAAGTGTTACCTGTGAGATGTATGGCCTGTGAGATGTATGACCTGTGAGATGTATGGCCTGTGAGAAGTGTTACTTGTGAGATGTATGACCTGTGAGATGTATGACCTGTGTGAAGCATGACCTGTGAGAAGTGTGACATGTGAGGTGTATGACCTGTGAGAAGTGTTACCTGTGAGATGTATGGCCTGTGAGAAGTGTTACTTGTGAGATGTATGACCTGTGAGAAGTATGTGCTTCTCTTTGTGTTTAGCAGGTTCCACTGTGAGAAGTGTGACCGTGTGTTTCACGACTGTCTGATCAATTTTCTTTTTCTTTCACAGGTTCCACTGTGAGAAGTGTGACCGTGTGTTTTACGACTGTTTAAAGAAAGTGGACAGCGGTCATGCGAACCTCATTGGATTCACCTTCTTTGATCTGATCGACAGTAAATGTTTTGAGGAAGACTACCCACTCGTCTGTACCACGTGAGTTAATTTGTTGTTATGCTTCTCTTGTCTTATCCTATGCGTACACGTCATCGATTCTGGCACATGGTCTGTTTAGGAAACAGTACGCTTCATATGATTGCAAAATAGTGTTGTGGTTTTTCTTTAGCAAAGTCAGATTTATTACGAACATATGTTCCGGAAATCTGCAAGAGTCTGTTATAAATCAGAAAGTCGCCCCATTGAGAGATAGGCTAAAAGAAACATCGGCCCTTTGAAAACGGGACTGAACTGATATTCTTTGTTTGGGTATCAGGCGTTTGTTTGTATTTTCTCATTGTCACATTGTTTCATACCAATGGTACGGGAGAGCTCCTAGGTTTTGTGACGTCACTCTAGATAGCTATAACATGGCAAAATGGCGTCACCAAATCAATAGCTAGGCACTGACGATCATTTGCCATTCATTTTGTTGATAAGAGGTGCAGAAATTCTAAAAATTTCTAAAACATTTCTGAAATATTATTTTATGAATCAATTCAGCTTGAATGACTGGCTTTTTGTTCACTTTAAGAAGATATATAAGATTTAAAAGTATGGCCACGCAATATTAATACACAATGAGGAAAACTCTGGTTCAACAAGGTATACTGATTCCTATGTGATTACTGTTTTCCATGAAAGTTTGGAAAATTGCCCATAGGATTATTCACTCGTGTAATACCCATTGTCACAGTCTATCCAACATAAATATCTCAGTTGAAGATCAGGCTTGATTAACTAAAAGGGCACTTTTCATGCAACCAGTGAGGTCAATGGCTCGAATCCTGCTCTCGCTGCCGGTATAACTCGCTTGACTGTGACTAATCACTTTAAGATCATAGGAGATTTATTTTGTTTATTTATGTATTCATTTGAGTTGAGTTTCATGCCATATTTAAGAATAGCTCACTTACGTAACGGCGGCCGGCATTATGGTGGGAGAAAACAGGCCAGAGCCTAGGGGAAACTCACAACCATCCTCAGGTTGCTGCAAGACCTTCCCACGTAGGACCGACGAGACTTGAGATGTACTCCATGTAGTCTCCACAAAGGACCTTACCACCATCGTCTAACTAAGAAATACTTAACTGAGTACACGGCGTTAAATCCCAGTGAAAGAGATAAAATAAATAAAAGTATCACGCTATTTCATTTTATAACGGCTCTAAGTTTTTACTTTTATTTTTCAGATCATGGTGGTTTTTCGAAAGCTGCAAGCGTGACACGAGCAAGCCTAAAACTTTACAACTCAAGGAATTCCCGGACAGTTACGGGCCTCCGTTGCCTTTTTTCTAGGACGGTGTATATATCGAACTATTAAGTTATTTGAGATTTTAGTCTATAGCCTGTAATTATAGAATATATACGAGAACGATCTAGGGACGACCTGAGTTCGCGGCAATGTTTACTCTAGAGCACAACAATGTATAATCTCTCCGGAAATGTGCTCTTTACCAGATCATGGAGTATCATGTATCAAGTTCTTATGTTAAAGATGAAACATGACCGCGAGTACATTAAGTCATCTAAATGTTGATAACCCATCAATCTTTTTTAATATTTGCCAAGGTATACGCTTATGTGAGGTCTGTATGTTAACGGCACATCGCCATGGGCGTCGCCAGGAGTTTTGAAAGAGGGTTAAATTAGCCCAGGCTTCGGACCGTTTAGGCCCCGTCAGCTGGACGGTCATGGCGAGATGATGTGAGACGATTTCATTCACAATCGGAAACTTCTCCGGCAGCAAACGGAACAATAAATCTTTCCTTGTAGACATATGCTGACGTCACACACTTTCATAAAGCGTGGTAACGATTAACACAAACGTTTTGCATATCAAATTTATTTTATAGAGATGCATTGCTTGCAAAGATGGGTGTATTTCAAAATTACGCTTACTTAAGATTTTACTCACCCATCCCACTCTCGTGATCTCCTATGGCGACCCTTAGCATTGTTACTAAGTTGATTTTTCTTAACGCTTCTCGGCTTATGTATAATTCGCATTCCCATATGTATTTAATCCCTCTTTGTTTATCAATAAGTTATTTCTTATACATATTTCATTGTAACTGACTGTAGAATTTTTGCTCAACTTTTTATTTTTCACTTTGTTTGCTGTTTTTGTTTTTTTTATTTTGTTTTTGAAGTGAATAAAATTATACAAAACAATTTTCACTTCAGTTTACAGACCCTGTATGAGTATAGGCTTCTTAAATTAATTACCTGTATCTGGTGCATCAGATGAAGAGGTCGCACATTTGCATGCAGCCTTACGACAGGCCATTTGTGCGGTACCTGGACAACGGCGGTGGTTCACTTTGGTACGGTACAATTTTGTTGCCCAGCTGCTATTGTCCACAACCGTATATCAACTTTATTTAAAGAGATAACCACAGGCTTATGCTTTATATTCGGAGAAACGTGGGTTAAAAACGAAAACGTGCAAATAAAAGACCCATACATCAAAACCCATCAGTACCATATTAGCACGGTGACCGTTTTACGAATATAATCTTTGTATTTTAGGATGTAAAGCCCCTTTTTCACTGCCAGTCTGCCATTTTGGTGGGTGCATGCTTGGTAAAGTGAACTGTGGGTAGGTATGAGTTTTATTGTTGAAAGTTTGAAATTCTGGGCGAGTGGTAACAAGCTAGGAGACAGGTGGTGATGAAGCTGCGAGTGACGTCCCCTTGGCGTTGTTTGCCCCACACACAGCCCCCTGGCATAGAAAGGTCAGATTTTGACGCTCTATCTGTATCAAGATTTTTATGGCTGCTTTCTCACAGGCTGGGACAGGTATGCACCAAAGCTCATTGGCCACGGAATGTTTGTGACTGAGTTACAACACTAAACGTTAATATTATAAATGGGGTATGAAAGCAGAAATTTGTAATATATCTTAAATGGTGTTAAGAGTTCGCGACAATTTTTGATAGACACTATGCTGTTCTTCCAAGGTCCGCCAAATATCCTCAGTATGGAAGCCTGAGTTTCGGGTTCAAATCCTGGGTATTCCTTGTAATTTTTAGTACGCGTTTTTGCTTCTACAGTTACCAGTACGATTTGAATTATTGTAAAACACTTTTAGATTACAGAATCGATCCTCCGAATTTATAGGTGTTTTATGTTGCGGGTCGTTTCGAGAATACTTCAATTAAGTCCATTTCAAGCCTTTTGGGTAAAAAGCTTGAGCAGAGCGCATTGGAACCACCAATACAGTAAATTATCTAATGGCCATAAACGGAGAAGCCGGATCCAAATTCGAGTCCACGGTCCCTACTGATGTATCTATATATTTGTTCGGTGGTCAGTGTATTTTAAATGAGCTAAAAACACAGCATTTTGAGTAATTCTACAACATTGAGGTCTAAAAATTGCAATTACTGTACTGCGTTTTTTTTTTTTTGTAATCATGAGGTGTGTAAGTTGCTACTTTTCATGCATTTACATGAACAGATAGAATGAAACCCTTACTGCGGTAAATTGACAAGAGGCCGTATTTCACCTGTTACGTGTGACCATTTGCCAGCTTATCACTGCCATCGCTGCTCTGATTTTGCTCTCCATATTGTTTAGTCTTAACACCGGTACAAGATTTTTTCACTTACGTGACGGCTGTAATGGGTGGAGCAAATCGCAGTTCCAGAAATAAACATAGTTTTCCAGGCACCTTAAAGGTTATCCTCCGGTCATTCTTGATATATTTCCCGTTAGGGAATTAAATGTACACGTTGTCATAAGACGGAAATATATTATCAATTGTTTTCATGTTTTCTGAAACGTGTATCTAATGGTCTGTAAGTCCAGCCAAGACCTGTCTAGACTCAGGTCAGGGGACAGCCTTAATCCAAGGTACCTCAATTTATGCATGTTTTTAATTTGAGTTTGGAGACAAAACTACATTGGTTGGAATGACCAATTTCAAGGCTTCACAAAAAGTATAAGTTTATCCATCTATACAGAATAATGCCATCAGAATTTGCTTGAATAAACACTTTTTAGTTTACTACAATGTACTGTTCTGGTCACATGAGTATTCTTGGGAGGGCGATAACACGAAACGATGACACGATGACACGAAGCGGTAACACGATAGCACGAAACGATGACACGATGACACAAAGTGATATAGCACGATGTTGCGAAGCGATGGAACGATGGTAACATTAGTGCTATGGCCCTGAAATATTTTGCACCAGATCAAAAAAAAAAAAAAAAACAAAAAAAAAAACACAATGAATTACAGTATGAATTGCAAGTAGCTTTTTTTCTTAATGCCTCCGTCTGCCTCGTAATGGGGGTGTTTTCCGTCTCTCTTGTTTGCTGGCAGCTACGACCTTGCCAAGACACTTGGCCATAAATCACACTGTCACAGATAGCCAGTTCCACCCAGGCATCAACCAACGATTTTCAATATCTGCAACTCATCAACACCTTATTGCATCTAGACCAAGTGTCGCCATGGAAACTGCTTTTTATTGAATTACTTTCTGAAAATGGTGCTGCCCTTGTTTGGTAAATTCCTCATGTATGCGCATGCGCATATATATAGTATCCAAGGTGTTAACGTCTTGTGATATACTATTCCTAGGTTAGTCTCCAAGGTGCTACCGTATTGTAATATACATATTCCTACGTTAGTCTCTAAGGTTCTACTGTCTTGTGGTACCTATTCCTACATCCACGTTAGTCTCTAAGGTTCTACTGTCTTGTGGTACCTATTCCTACATCCACGTTAGTCTCTAAGGTGATACTGTCTTGTGGTACCTATTCCTACATCCACGTTAGTCTCTAAGGTGATACTGTCTTGTGGTACCTATTCCTACATCCACGTTAGTCTCTAAGGTTCTACTGTCTTGTGGTACCTATTCCTACATCCACGTTAGTCTCTAAGGTTCTACTGTCTTGTGGTACCTATTCCTACATCCACGTTAGTCTCTAAGGTTCTACTGTCTTGTGGTACCTATTCCTACATCCACGTTAGTCTCTAAGGTTCTACTGTCTTGTGGTACCTATTCCTACATCCACGTTAGTCTCTAAGGTTCTACTGTCTTGTGGTACCTATTCCTACATCCACGTTAGTCTCTAAGGTGATACTGTCTTGTGGTACCTATTCCTACATCCACGTTAGTCTCTAAGGTTCTACTGTCTTGTGGTACCTATTCCTACATCCACGTTAGTCTCTAAGGTTCTACTGTCTTGTGGTACCTATTCCTACATCCACGTTAGTCTCTAAGGTTCTACTGTCTTGTGGTACCTATTCCTACATCCACGTTAGTCTCTAAGGTTCTACTGTCTTGTGGTACCTATTCCTACATCCACGTTAGTCTCTAAGGTTCTACTGTCTTGTGGTACCTATTCCTACATCCACGTTAGTCTCTAAGGTTCTACTGTCTTGTGGTACCTATTCCTACATCCACGTTAGTCTCTAAGGTTCTACTGTCTTGTGGTACCTATTCCTACATCCACGTTAGTCTCTAAGGTTCTACTGTCTTGTGGTACCTATTCCTACATCCACGTTAGTCTCTAAGGTGATACTGTCTTGTGGTACCTATTCCTACATCCACGTTAGTCTCTAAGGTGATACTGTCTTGTGGTACCTATTCCTACATCCACGTTAGTCTCTAAGGTGATACTGTCTTGTGGTACCTATTCCTACATCCACGTTAGTCTCTAAGGTGATACTGTCTTGTGGTACCTATTCCTACATCCACGTTAGTCTCTAAGGTTCTACTGTCTTGTGGTACCTATTCCTACATCCACGTTAGTCTCTAAGGTTCTACTGTCTTGTGGTACCTATTCCTACATCCACGTTAGTCTCTAAGGTTCTACTGTCTTGTGGTACCTATTCCTACATCCACGTTAGTCTCTAAGGTTCTACTGTCTTGTGGTACCTATTCCTACATCCACGTTAGTCTCTAAGGTTCTACTGTACTGGTCTTTGATATACGTATTCCTACGTCACTTTCTAAGGTGGTAACCTTTGTGGTATACATACATTTACGTTAGTCTCTAAGATGCTACCGTCTTGTGATGTACATGTTCTGATGTTAGTCTCCAAGGTGTTAATGTCTGTAGAGATACCTATTCCTATGTTAGTCTCCAAGGTGCTAACGTCTTGTTATATACCTGTTCTCACGTTAGTCTCTAAGGTGCTACCGTCCTGTGATATACCTATTCATACGTTAGTCTCAAAGATGCTACCGTCTTGCGATGTACCTGTTCTGATGTTAGCCTCTAAGGTGCTACCGTCTTGTGATATACCTGTCGTTACCCTTGTGTCTCAGATGAAACCGCCACAGTTCATACATGTCTCTGCCGTTTTACACACAGCACATGGGCGCATTTGCTGGCTTTGGTAGATGAGACGGATGCGTTTATTAAAAATGCTTCCCATGAAATAAAAGACCTGACATCCAGAACGACAAAGAGACTGTCCATCGTTTTCACTACCCGTTACAGTTGAAACGTCAAAACATTTTTATCCCTGATTCTTCCAATAATCGTCGAATTATATGGTTAACAACTCGCACATCCTATGACATATATAGATGAATTTTCCCAGCTAGACCACGTGACTAAAAAATTCTCGTTGACACTGTACTGTGAAACTTTACCGATCTCGAGAGATAACACGTGAAATGCCGATAAAAACCATTCTGAATTGAATTCGCCATCGGCAGAAAGATCTGTCAAAACCATGTTTGACGACATCTCTTTTTTTACCTTTTCAATTTTTTTCAAAGCAGAAGAAGTACATGGATAATACGGTTGTCTTGAGCCCAATGACGTCATACTGAGCACAATAACATCCTACAAGCTTTAGACCACGGTAATCAAAGAATCTGATGTCACAAAAGCTGGTTTTTTTTGAGTGTACAATACATGAATAGAGATAAAGGTTTTTTTTTATCTGTATGTGAATATGGGAAATGAAAAATGTATGTGATTTCGTTATGCTTGACATTACAATCTATAAGACGCACCGTATAATTTATGCTTCTATATGAATTTTGATCGGCGATATTTCAGATACCGTTTTTATTTGTTTTTTTGTGATTTTTTTTTGTTGCGACCACTACCTTAATTTCGAATGGACGTTTCTTAAAACATGTAAGAGATGACAAGCATAACATTATTCTACTCCTTACAGTAGTTCACTGTATTACTATGTGATGATAGAAAGTTAAAAAGTTTCCTTCAAACCCGGATGGTCCCAGTAACAAGCCGCGTTCAGAATTATCAGCACTGGCCGAAGTATGAGAAGTGAACTCTGGAGACTATTTGCGGACGTTTGGCCAAAATATGTTTAGTTGTCCTTATGTATGTACATGATCTGTATCGTTAGGATGAATCTCTGTAATCCATAGGCTTAGCGTTGTAAGGGGGCGTAACTCGTGATTTAGTCATTTATTCCTTCACTGTTTGTGGCGGCAAATTCACGGGAAAGAAGATGTGTCTGACGAGCGTAGCGATATGAAGCCTATAAACATGGCCGACAAGGATTCCCCAGAAAGCACCCTGAGAATGTCCAGAATATCGGACTTGAATTAGAAAACAATAACAACTATCAAACCGCAGAGAGGTGTACGGTGTGCGTGTTGTTGTTTCTTTTGGTGTGTTCCGTTACGCGACTCCGGTGGAGGCCAGGATGGACTAAAGAGAAATCTAAACGACCAGGGGTTCTTTTTTCTTGGCAGAAGACCTCATTTTCTGCAAAGAGTGCCAGTGCGCTGTTGCAGATTGACGTCAAAAAGCTAACGGGATCGAGGAGACGAATGTTAATATGTATTTGAACCAACGTTAACTTGCGCACAGTTTACTTGTAGCTGAACAATATGGTCAAAATAGCTGGCAACAGAATTCAAGCATTTTACTTGCTTTAAGTCTGTAAATACAAATGTATCGACAAAGTCTGTAAACACAAATGTATCGACATAACTGCATTTAACTGCATTTTATTCAATAAGAAAGATATGAAATGTTCAACTGCAAGCCCTGTCTGGTAAACGCAGTCCAAAAGATTTTTTCTAATCAAAAACGTACAAGACCACGACGAAATCTGGGAAAGTTAATAAAAAATATGGCAAAACACAGATCCAACAAGGAGTTAGTTAATCCAGCGTTTTATTTTTTTTGAAAGGAAACATTTATATGTGCACTTTAAGACACGAAAAGGCCACAAAAAATATCCTATAAAATGATTGACGTGTGGACAGAAGCTGGTACACGCGCATCTAATACTACACCCACTTTCCAGAATTAAAACAACAGTTGGGTTAATGCGTACTAGTATAATGGCTCGGGCGGGGCGCCTTACTCGCCTTCGGTAAGGCGTCTCAGTGAAGCAGCACTAGATAGAAGAGCGGTGGAAGTCCGTCCTACAACAAGGAGGCACATTACATGCACTCTAAGGATTCCTTCGTCGTCATATGACGGAAAACTTGTTAAGTACGACGTTAAACTCCTAGCACTCACTCACTCACTCCAGAACTAAAACAAAACCATACCTAACAACAACGATAAAAACAACAACAACAGCCCCACCCTCCCATAGAGCTGCTGGAAATCAAAGAATTGTTTTACATGTAAATCTTTTGGATAACTGCCAATTTATATCACCTAAGTTTATGTCAGAAACATTTATTTAAGGTGCACAATTTGCATATTTATCATAGAGGAGGCATGTAAAATACTACATACATGTAGTTACCTGGATATAGAGCTCGAATTACCTGAAATTCAAAGTTTATTCATTAACTGATTGAAAATAAGGATTAACACGAGTCAAGCATATGTGTAACAGTTATACGATTTATTTGTGACAAAAAATGCAGTTCCGGGGATGAACCAGAGATCATTGGCAATTAGGCACTGGCGAACTTTCTAACGTGTGACGCACAGATATGTATGACGTATTGGCAAACGTCATGGGGTAATTGAAGAGAGTTATGCAGTGCAAACGGTCGAGGGCTTAATTATTATCAGCACACAAGACTCCAAGAACGGCCACAGCCGGCGGAATCCAATGCACACTTTAAACTCGTACATCTGCCCTTGATTGAAAGGCAAGAGGCTTAAAGGGGATCCCAAACGACTTCATTTTTACACTAAATGTTCCCTAGACACAATATTTATGCTATGTCAGTAAAATGCATTTAAAAGAAACATTATCTTAACTAGTTCCATTTTAAAAACCCGGTTAATTTGGGTTACCTATCTTGTTGACCGCGGAGCCTTGGCCGAGTGACGTCATGCCTGTAAAGATATGCCAGGATTATGTATTGAAAAGCCCTTCAAAGCCATTAAGGACCACAATCAGCTTTTAGCATTTCTAGCAATAGTTTGTATCTAAATAGCATTCCTCAGTAGAATCCCATTTTACAATATTTTTGCTAATTAGCGTTTCAAATCTACTTCAAATCGCTGCAAACTAGCATGACCAGAATACTATATTTATCTTCTAAGAATTTCTACATATTGTATGAATAGATACTAGCTAGCACATGTACAGCCAGGGTAAGTTATCTGTACAACACAATATATTTGCTAATTAGCAATTTCAAAATATTGTCTATATAGAAGCTAACTGTCATTGCCAGGAGACGTTAAACCCCAAGCACTCACTCATTGCCAGGATCTTGTTATTCTCTCAACACAACATATTTGTTGATTAGCATGTTGACAGTACCGTCTAAATAGAAGGTAAATATCACTGCCAGGGTCATGTTATCCTTACAACACAATATATTTGCTAATTAGCAATTTCAAAGTATTGTCTATATAGAAGCTAACTGTCATTGCCAGGAGACGTTAAACCCCAAGCACTCGCTCATTGCCAGGATCTTGTTATTCTCTCAACACAACATATTTGTTGATTAGCATGTTGACAGTACCGTCTAAATAGAAGGTAAATATCACTGCCAGGGTCATGTTATCCTTACAACACAATATATTTGCTAATTAGCAATTTCAAAGTATTGTCTGTATGGAAGCTAACTGTCATTGCCAGGAGACGTTAAACCCCAAGCACTCGCTCATTGCCAGGATCTTGTTATTCTCTCAACACAATATATTTGCTAATTAGCATGTTGACAGTACCGTCTAAATAGATGGTAACTATCACCGCCAGGGTCATGTTATCCTTACAACACAACATATTTGTTGATTAGCATGTTGACAGTACCGTCTAAATAGATGGTAACTATCACCGCCAGGGTCATGTTATCCTTACAACACAACATATTTGTTGATTAGCATGTTGACAGTACCGTCTAAATAGATGGTAACTATCACCGCCAGGGTCATGTTATCCTTACAACACAATATATTTGTTGATTAGCATGTTGAAAGTACCGTCTAAATAGATGGTAACTATCACCGCCAGGGTCATGTTATCCTTACAACACAACATATTTGTTGATTAGCATGTTGACAGTACCGTCTAAATAGATGGTAACTATCACCGCCAGGGTCATGTTATCCTTACAACACAATATATTTGTTGATTAGCATGTTGAAAGTACCGTCTAAATAGATGGTAACTATCACTGCCAGGGTCATGTTATCCTTACAACACAATGTATTTGCTAATTAGCAATTTCAAACAGTTATCCACATAAACACTAAATTCAACTGAAACATTAATCTAGCTGGCTAAAAGTGGACACTATTGTGATATCACTGGGATAATGTTTATAGCTAGGTTAAACCCTAATCAAACAAGCCAGTCTTCTATGCATTGATGTCTGCAAACATACAAAAAAAATAACAGAAAATTCATAATCTGTTTTAACTCCAATAAAGCGAGGAAATGTCTCACAATCAAAACTTTCAAGTCATGGTGTCAACAAAGAGACAGAAGGAAAACATTATTAAAACTGGCATTACTTCAGTTATAAAGACAGTCTCATTTCATCATAATTTCTCCCTGAATCTCATTGAATTAATGATCGTGTGAAACTTTCCAAGTTTTTTGTGATAAGTCCTAGCGTATGTCATGGGCAGTCTCTGGAAGCATGTCAGTGAGCTTCTTGAAACAAAGCTGATTTGTCTTTGCCCTCATTACAGCACGTATATATGTATGCCTATTATCATATCATAATCTTTAATTCAAGCATTTATTCAAGCTGGTGATGTCTGAAATCACCTACTTTGAATTACCGAGCCATATGAACCCAACAAAGCCCTGAACTTTCCTTTATAAATGTCCAATCAGGTTGAACTTTACAAAGGTGACAGGTACCTTTATAGCTATTGACACTGACAGGAGTTCAAACAACACGTGAAAGGCAGAGAGCGGTGGATTAGATACGTTGTAAGGAGTGTGATTTTCGCAGCCTATCACCCGAGCACCGAAAGTTCAAAATGCGAACATACCAAATGTTGGTTCCACTTTCAAAACTTCAAACTGCTGGATGACAGTGGAAAGATGGTTAACCGACTTTCACAAATTTAGGGGGCGTTTGGGGGGGATCTGGGAATTCCAAATGTAAAGTGGGATTCGCGTTGTTGTTTTTATTGAAATTTTTTTCGTGGATCTATGTTACAGCCACAGGCGCTCAAATCCAGTCTGTAAACCATATGTATGCCATATACCGGCCTCCCACATAAACCATATATATACCATTTACCGGCCTCCTACATAAACCATATGTATGCCACATACCTGCCTCCTACATAAACCATATGTATGCCACATACCGGCCTTCCACATAAAGCATATGTATGCCATATACCGGCCTCCTATATAAAGCATATGTATGCCATATACCGGCCTCCTACATAAACCATATGTATGCCATATACTGGCCTTCTACATAAAGCATATGTATGCCACAAACCGGCCTCCTACATAAACCATATGTATGCCATATACCGGCCTCCTATATAAAGCATATGTATTCCATATACCGGCCTCCTACATAAACCATATGTATGCCATATACTGGCCTTCTACATAAAGCATATGTATGCCACAAACCGGCCTCCTACATAAACCATATGTATGCCATATACTGGCCTTCTACATAAAGCATTTGTATGCCACAAACCGGCCTCCTACATAAACCATATGTATGCCATATACCGCCCTCCTATATAAAGCATATGTATGCCATATACCGACCTCCTTCATAAACCATATGTATGCCATATACCGGCCTCCTACATAAGGAAGTAAAGGTATAAAACGGCTTTAGACCGGCACCACGCAATGTCTCAAGAAATTCAAGTAATACCGTATTTCCAAATCAATTGTAATTTGTCCCATTGACACTTATAAGTGCTATCTCAGCCCATAAGACATCGGTGGTGTCCACGCGCCATCTTGCTCTACTATATATAGTTGCGGAATGTAACTCTGAAATCGACTGGCACGAAGTGTTGGGAGAGTTACTGGGAATAACTGCTTCTAATGTGTCGGACTGACGGAAAGCCACAATTCTTCACACGCGCATTAAATCTTCCCTAGCGTAAATCGATGTCAACCGGGTAGTAACCATAATCAGCCAACCTGTTCTGAGTCTCGCCGTACCATAAACGATCCTTGACAACCGCATGCACAAATTCGCAAAATAAATATATTTTTAGACACTACACGCACTGTGGCCGCCATCTCGTTCTGATAGTCGTACATACAATTCACGTGACTGATGTGAGCAAAGAAAAACATACGGTTGTTCAAGGGAGAAATACTTATGGCACTCATTATAGTAACACTAGGCAAGTCTAATCGTCCATTTGGGTGGTTCACTCCCCCTGTCGGCAGATGGCGCTAATCGCTTCAGCCTCGTTCGTTCTCTTAATTCAACAGTGGGTGTAGTGTGTGAAAATGTATTTATTTTGTGAATCTGTGCGATTGTCATGGATCGTTTTTCGTTCGGTGTGATTCAGAACAGGTTAGCTGATCATGGGGACCACTCGGTTAACATCGATTTACGCCAGGGAAGATATAATGTGCGTATGAAAATGCGGCAAATATGGCTTACCGTCGATCCGACACATTATGAGCAGTTATCCCCCGAAACTCTCCCAACACTTCGTGTTGATCGACTTCGGAGTTACATTCCGCAACTATACTATATATAGCCCTGAAGATTAGCCCTATAGGTTATTTCCCTTGTACAGGGATAGAGACAAATTTCTATTCTAAGCAAGATGGCTTGTGTCCATTTCTGCTCTTGCCATGGTAACCAGATTTCTGTTTCACTGATATCTACTCTATAGTTAGGCATAAACTTCGTGACCAGGCTACAACTCCAATTGTTTTCCATATTCTATTTTCATTCTCGGTGGATACTTAGATATAGAGGTGACGATGTGTCACGACTCAAAATCGTCCATTTTCACCCTTGGTAACCTCATTGCCATCACCCCTTCATACACTACATAAGTTAAGATATGAGTTTGTGTCTGGGCTACTAACCCAATTGTTTCCCACATGCAGGTTTTTAGTGGATGCATAGCTACAGATGTGATGTGTCACGACTCACATTTGTCCATTTCTGTGTTTGCCATGGTAACTCAGATTGATTTCATGTTCTTGGTGGATATTTAGTAGAACATGATACATGATAGTATACATGAACATGTGAACATGTGACGAGAAATCTGTCCGTTTCGACAGGCTACCATGGTAACCCGATTGCCCGTTCTCTGATATCTTCTGTATAGGTCGACGTGAACTTTGTGTCCAGGCTGCAACCCCAATTGTTCTGCAGCTTTGATTTTTCGTTGAAGGGTACAGATGTGATGATGTGTCGCGCCTCACATTTGTCCATTTTTATACACCCGCTGCATTGTTTTCCATATGCAAAGATTTTTCACATAGATAGACCTACATGTGTAAAAAAATGTGAGGATGTTTCATGTATAATTTTCAAGTTATTATTTCAGGAGCTATTACAGTGTGAAGACTCGATGTCGTAAAAGCATGGTTCAACGACAAGGACTGAGACCTGAATGGCTTTCCTAAATTGTGCAAGAATTGCAGTGTATTAAAACCGCTGTCATTAGTTTCGAAGGATGACACGAAAACAAAAGTTTTCTAGCGTTTCCAATTTTGCCTGGTGTGACGTCATGCAAGAACACTTGGCATCACCCATCGCTGATGTATGGCTACATATACTTTCAAATGCACATGACGTCATTCCAGCATAATCGCGTTACTTGACGTCACATTAACTGATTCAGCGTCACATAAAGAATATTATCACATCAGGAAAATTTTGCTTTTGTTTTTGAGAACTCTTCACCCGTAGGGTTATTCGTCGTAAATCTTTTTGAACCTCTGTGTTCCCTAGGGTGTCCTTCATATCATATCATTTCCGCCTAGCTTCTCTTAGGAAGGATTCAGCACGTTAATACTAAAACCTAACATCAATACCCAAGCACTACTTTTCAGTTCATCACAATGCTGCGGTGTTATTCTTTAATAAATTTCAAACAAATGTATTTGTTCGGGCATATACTGTGTTTACCTGAGCTCTTTTTTACGCTAAAATCTTCGATGCCTGTCTCATCTGGGTTATATCTCGGACCTTAGGTTAAATTCACTTTGTTTCCACCTGCAGTACTTTAGTCACGTGTTCAAAGGGTGTGATGATGATTGACTCATAACAACTATGACATCACGGCAATGCTATGAATAGGCCTTCATCAATGAAAGGGTTCCTGTACAAAATACGCTAGTGGCGTCACTCGTGTAGTAGCTACCGTAAATCTTCAGCCTTATCAACCATTGAACCAATGCATAAATTTATGCATAAAGATTATTATGAAAATGACGCTAAAAATGATTTCATTGTTTCATAAATTGCAACTTGCTTCTCTACATCCAACAGTTCTTTCAGGGTGTTTCAAAATATTGGTTGCAGAAGCGATTGAAAATTTTGAAGAATTAGGATATCCGATACTTCACTATCACAAATCAACCTCCATGCTGTGGCCTCTTAGTTAAGTAGCGTGTTGCGAGTTTCGCTGAACTGAAAGGGTCCATGCCAGTCATGTCTTCATGGAAAGCGATCCCATTTGCCGAGCCTATACCATAGCAGTTAGTGGGCCCGCCTTCAACATGCTACCTGAACACTATTGTTATATCGACCTTGAGGTCATGACCTTTCTCAGCCTAAATGCAGACAGATGTATGGATGAGTGCAGGGATTATTCCCCCTTGATGATATTTTCAGTAGCCACACTGATTAGGTACCTAAAACAAATCGAAATGGCGGCCAGAGCAGGGTAGAACCTGACAATGTCCTGTTTTTGTCCATTTGTGTCATTACCATGGACTATTTTTGTTTCAGCCAACCTACAAGGAAGAACCGGTCAGTTTTCTAGGTTAAGGATGCTCTGACTAGAACCATGGGCCTTAAATTGTAACACTTGTCCTTAGCTCTTCTGTACCGTAACTTATGTCATACACCGTGTGTCGGCGTCCAAAAACCGGGAAAGCAATGTTGAAGAGTGTGAACGTCTGTATGTCCAAAAGCAAGGATGAATATTTTGTTCTTCCAGCTGTCCGCTTTGATGGTTAGCTCCTACACAGGGCTATGATAGCGGCGCTAAGTAGTGAATATTTTGTTCTTCCAGCTGTCTTCTTTGATAGTTAGCTCCTACACAGGACTATGATAGTGGCGCTAAGCAGTGAATATATTGTTCTTCCAGCTGTCCGCTTTGATAGTTAGCTCCTACACAGGGCTATGATATCGGCGCTAAGTAGTGAATATATTGTTCTTCCAGCTGTCCGCTTTGATAGTTAGCTCCTACACAGGGCTATGATAGCGGCGCTAAGCAGTGAATATATTGTTCTTCCAGCTGTCTTCTTTGATAGTTAGCTCCTACACAGCGCTATGATAGCGGCGCTAAGTAGTGAATATTTTGTTCTTCCAACTGTCTTCTTTGGTGGTTAGCTCATACACAGGACTATGATAGCTGCGCTAAGTAGTGAATATATTGTTCTTCCAGCTGTCCGCTTTGATGGTTAGCTCCTACACAGGGCTATGATAGCGGCGCTAAGCAGTGAATATATTGTTTTTCCAGCTGTCCGCTTTGATGGTTAGCTCCTACACAGGGCTATGATAGCGGCGCTAAGCAGTGAATATATTGTTCTTCCAGCTGTCCGCTTTGATGGTTAGCTCCTACACAGGGCTATGATAGCGGCGCTAAGCAGTGAATATATTGTTCTTCCAGCTGTCCGCTTTGATAGTTTCTACATGGACACATGTATTGCTCTCTCAACCATTCTGCACAGCTGTCTTCTACATAGCGTTATCAGAACCGCACAAAATAGAGAATATATTGTCCTCTCAACAAATCCGCAGTGAAGGTCTCTGATAGTTAGCTTTAACCACACAGCGCTATTACAGCTGCGCTAAGTACCCAGTATATTGTCTTTCAACAAATCCGCAGAGACAGCCTATTTGATAGTTGACTTCTACATAGCGCTATCATAGCAGCACTAAATGGCAAATATATTGTAATTTAACAAATCCACACAGATGAACCCGTTGAAAAATAGCTTCTACATAGCGCTATGATAGCGTCGCTAAATAGCGAGTACATGTATATTGTACTCTTCCGAAAAATCTGCTGAGCTGCTCTCTTCCATGGTTCGCTTCTGCATACAGGCACATATATTGTTCTCTCAATAAATCGATATAGCTGGCCTCTGGAAGATAGCTTCTACATAGCGATATAACATAGCAGCGCTAAATAATGAATATACTGTCCTCTCACCAAATCCGCACAGAGCGTCTCTGATAGTCAGCTTTTACATAGCGCTATTATAGCAGTGCTAAATAGCGAATATATTACACTTCCAGAAAATACAAAGACATTGCTTCTTTGATAGTTAGCTTCTACATAGCACTATCATAGTGGTGTTAAATAGCGAATATATTGTCTTTTACTAAACCCTCATTGTTGTGTGCACAACTGCCGTCAGCTTCTAAATTTAGCTTTCCACTGTTTACATATGCTGAGTTCAGGGCCTGCTCTCTGCCTCTGCCTTAGAATGTTCCAGAATACGTTCAGTTCGGGGCCTGTTTGTTTACAACAAGTGTCCAAGAATTTTCTTATTCTAGACAATTCCACCAGTCTATAAAAGACCTATGAAAGCAGGTCAAAGGAGGAGAAAGAAGAATTATTGAGAGTTTTGGATGCTTTCGATGTGTATTACTTTAGTAGGCCTTTTGTGCTGAATTTTGGTGTCTTTATAGCCTCTGGCTTTGTTATATCCTATCTCTACCGAGCACTTGTTCAGTCTGAACTTGTATATTTAATTTGTGCTCTTGTGTACACAGTGCTTATTAGTACACGGACCCTGTCTGTGGAATTTTGTGTATATTTCGTCATATACTGTGGATTTTCCCTCTTATTTGTGCATTTATGCCTGTATGGTTTTCCACATTGTGGAATATATGCGTCCATTTGGACTTGACACCGTTGTACATGTAAGTACTTTAGCATTTGTATAGATTCTGCTATCCTTTCCTGTTAAACTTAAGTACGTTAGTATTTGTATAAGTCTTGTTATCTGTTCTTGTTAAACTTAATAAAATCTGCTGGTTTTGGTTACTTTTTTGTGCGGCTAAACTCTCGTGTATTTCGAACAAGCCATCTCTTTATAATACAGACAGTTTGGGTCGTAACACTCTTGAATGGCCTCCTTGACAATCAGCTGCTACATAGCACTATGATAATGACGCCAAACAGCGCATATATTGATGAAAATTTTGATTCCAATGAATCTACCTTGAAGACTTCATTATCTTTGAGCCATCGTGCAAAAAACACTTATTGCACTATTACATGCTCAATGCCAATAAACGAAGATTACCACTGCTGAATTTGTGAAGTTACATGTACCAGGATTGGGTAGTACCATACAATTAGTTTTTGTTGTGTCCTTTCAGATACTAGTTATATTAAAAACAGAAACAGACATCCACCTCATTGGATCTCTAATGTCCTTAATCACATCAGTTCACAACTGAATGCCTGGATCATGCTTTCATATGGCTGACCGGTGTGTAACATGTATACATGTATATGTACACCCTCACATGCCATGAAATTTATGCTTTAGGGCCTAAAATCAGGTGTGATATTTTTGTGATATTATGCAGGATCATTCGACTGTGTGTGATGTTGTAGGGAAGGAGCCCTCAAGCGCATCAGGACCCGGGCTCAGGCGGCTTCCTACTCTTACCAATTGTTCCACTGCGGCAGTTTTGTAAAAGTTATACAGAGCAGAAATCAGAGTCCGTACTTATCAAACGTCTTACGACTTGAGTCACAAATTCAAACACAGCTACAATTAAAATGTTCAGCATAAGAAAGTTTAAATTTGTACATTGATTCTTTACTGCAGAGCAATATACTAACTATAAGTTTAGTTCTATTCTGTTCTGAGGTTGGCTTTTAAATACTTAGAATTTATGACTTAAGCCTTAATAAAAAGAAAAACAGGTCTCCAACAAAAATGTTTCTGTGGATGAAGGCTGAGTAGGGCTGAATCAATTAGCCAGAAGCTGGACGCGAATTTTGATTGCTGTTAGATGAAATGTCCCTACGAGTAAGGATAAAGTCGTCAAGAAAATACATCAGACACTGCAATTTCCTCTCAGTAAAAGTTATTACGATTCATGGGCAACATAAAATATTCTTGCTTCTATTAACCTTCGGTCCAGTTGAATATTTACCATGTTTAATGTAATAATGGAAACATTCCAAATGTCAAACTTGTGAAAAAGAGCATAGATATTAAGTAAATGGTTTCAATACATCTAGTGAATACACGATATACACACTGAAGTCATAGGATCCAAGTACCTCATATGCCTGCCTCAAGCAACTTTTTCACACTGGGAAAATCTCCACGTGCAGAGGAGAAGTGGCAAACCTGATCTGCATGTATTGGTTGACCTTGGTTTGGCAAGTCTGTCAATCAATGGAAGTTTGGAAAACTCTTGAGATGTATGTATGTATGTATGTATGTATGTATGTATGTATGTATGTATGTATGTATTATTCCAAATTCCACGCAGAGGTAATGTAACAGTGATATAATAATGAGAATACAAATACACCTGTTAAAAATCCAAATACAATTTGGGGAGTACATGTTCCATACAATGAAGTGCAACTGTATACAATCGCTGGCAGAATAGGAACACAGTATTATTTGACTGAAAGGCCGGACATTTAGTTGTTCTTTTCTACATAATTGCTTGCTTCTTGCTCTGGGGAAAACGTGAAGTAAAACTGGCGACCCGTGTGCTTCGTTTGGTGTTTTTAGGGGACACTGGGTTCTGTCTCCGTTTTGCACACTTCCTTTGTACAGAGGCTACTTCGGGGGACTTGTTTTACAGAGTGTGGGAAGCAAAATAGCAGCACTTTGCGATTTCACATTCAAGGTAACTGAATTATTTCACAGTAAACTGAAAGTAGACTCTGCTTTCCTATGCCTATATAAGTGAGAAGCAAAATTTTTAATTACGATCTGGAGATTTGAACCTGCGATCTCTAAGTCCATAACGCACACTTCTGCCACCATAAAGACTAACGGGTTAATCAAGCCTAATATGAGCTAAAAAGTATTCATCATGAACATTACGATGTTTGGCTTCATTTATTGTAGATCAACTACATCAGCATTGATGGGGCCAGCACGAACAGGTGATTTATGAACCTGTACTTTGCAGACAGTTCTGTAGACGGTGTGAGAGGGCAGAATTTTACGGTGAAGAACCTCATGCCACCAAACAACAACATAATATTCTGGATATTCTTCACTGAGTTAAGGGATTCCATAACAAAATTCCATAACAAATTAGTAGTTTGTCTTGCACATGTGATAGCTAGGTTTCTGACCATGTATGTAAAAGCCGTTAAATATGTTTAAGCCAACATGCATAATTATTATCATTCTGGGATATTTTCAGCTCCAAAATCTTACAAATTATTCATGCTCTTCACCTGAACACCCTCTGTTTCAAATGGCTTTCCCTCATGATCGATATCATTCAACCAAATAAGCTAATCGTATTGCCGTTTGACAGGGGTGCTGGAGGAGGATGCAATTCTGCTAAACCGATAGTCTTAAATTTCACTGAGAAGGCAATTCAAACGGGTAAAGGTATATAAACACACATACATTTTAAGTTGCCTTCAGTATTTTTTGAAGTTCACCTTTACAAAACCTGATAGGAGTTGGCCTACAACCAATTAGTCTACAAGATATGTGTGTTCAACAACAAAACAAGGACTAAAAGTTTAAATGTAGTCCTTGATCCAGCTATGTCCAAAGAAGACTTCTCTCTTTTTTTTCATTTTTTTTTCTTGTGTCAAATATTTAGGAAGGACAGATTCAATGTTAAGCTATGACAGGGATGCCAGATGAATACGTTTTTCAAGGGCGGGATATATTTTCACCGAAGAAAGGTATAAATCTGTCATTCGTGTAGGTCAACACTGAATCTCTCCTTCTTGATCTCTTCACTGTAAATGCAAACGTTAAAAATGAGTGTAAGAGTTACAAGTGGCCTTAAGCCTGATTTAACTAAGAAAAAAAATATATTTTCAGCATACTTTTAAGTAGATTCGCAACAATCTACTGAAGAGTGGTGTTGGGGAACATTACAAGCGAAATCTGCTGGTAAATGGTCAGAAGATTTTTGGAGAACCTGGATCACAGCATACCACTTGGACAAGGCGGCGAATTCCATGATGATCCACCACAAACTGACAGATGACCATCTATTTCCCGACATCTCAATGAAAATGAGAAACCACTTAGCTGAGCAATTCTTGGACTCAGACAATGGTTTATCTTACGCAGGTAAAACGACTTTTAGTGTGACAAAAACATACTATTCCTATATCTTGCGATGTAGATTACAAATCACTACTTGCACCTAAATGGTTTAACATTTAAAAACAACACATTTGTCAGTCATTGCTAACCAAGTAAGCATAATGTTGATAATGTTTTTGACTTTTAGCTCCAGATGTAGAACACTTGTTATGCAACTAAATCAATTCACTCCATAGGTATATGAGGATCTCTCAAGTGCTTCTTTCTTTAAAAATGTAGCGATGATTTCATTTATATTTTTTTGTTCACGAGTACCAAGAGACGGGTAGTTAGGGTCTGGACTCAGGAAGTTGGTTCGAATACATCTCTTGGCAAACTTGAACTGGATTTTGACGTTACATTAGCGCTACTTGTGCATTCACGGGTGGATGTTCCAGGTGTCTCGCTCTCTGACTTGGTCTCAGTAAAACCTGAGCTTCCAGATGTCTGAGAAGGTTCCGTTGTGCAGAGAGAGCTAGACCTGCCTCAGCATCCAGTGAGTTAATTTCCTGTTTCCTGAAGTTATTTTTCAGCAAAGTCTGAAAACTCTTGAGTCCAGGCTTGTTTAGCCCTCTTGTACAGGTATACATGAGGAGTAGATCTGTTTGGCTCTAAAGCACGATGATGATGGTAACTCTGGAGTAGCATTGCCCATCGAGGTGTCATAAAATTTCTTGCGAAGAGTTTGACTGTTTCCTTTTTTATGACAACGGTCTTGACAAACTTGTTATGAAATTATTTGTTTTCAGGTTTCCCCTGGCCTGTTCTCTGATTGCACGGGCCAATTTTCTCTGATGTTGGCGATGAACCTCTGTCAGGTTTATGTGAAGTGGGAACACCACACTCCAGATCTGTGCATTTAAATAGACTTCCGGAGCGTCACCGTACCAGGACGGAACTGGTTTCAGTTGGTAGAAATTACCAAACGCTACAACTCGAAGACCTGCAAAGACAACATACGCCTTACGAACAACCCTGCACACAGCTTCTAACTATTCAAACAGTACCTAACCGAGCAATGAAATTTCATCTATTATCAGAAGGTCAGCTGAGTAAATGTTCTGAACGAATTTCTCATTGTTTTCCAGCAGATGCATTAGTTCAGTTATATTGTATCGTCCATCTGGTAATCCAGAACAGGAGTGTATCATTTGTGCATTTGTATATTGCATACATGCCATGCCTGTAACAGATAAAAATATATTCGATTTACAAATCTGTGATGTACAATAGCATTAAATGCAGATTAATGTCATCTGTAACATTCCTGGCCAGTTAGTTCAGATGCCAGCATAAGAATACTGTACTTCACCTAAAGTTTAACTTTTTTCCAGGTGATGCATTTTGCTTGATTCCGATCAACTCATCTGGCCCTATATGGCCACTGAAAG
Organism: Liolophura sinensis; assembly: GCF_032854445.1. Classification (NCBI taxonomy): domain Eukaryota; kingdom Metazoa; phylum Mollusca; class Polyplacophora; order Chitonida; family Chitonidae; genus Liolophura; species Liolophura sinensis. The sequence continues at coordinate 6,347,979 of NC_088307.1, forward strand.
GGTATTTTGGAAAGATTGCCAAATTTCTTACCAGAAATGTTTGCATTCTAAAACTAATTGTAAAACCTTAAAGTACTCCTGAATGTGCATTTTAGGCCAAACTTCCTACTCCTGAATGTGCATTTTAGGTCACACTTCCTACTCCTGAATGTGCATTTTAGGCCAAACTTCCTACTCCTGAATGTGCATTTTAGGTCAAACTTCCTACTCCTGAATGTGCATTTTAGGTCAAACTTCCTACTCCTGAATGTGCATTTTAGGCCAAACTTCCTACTCCTGAATGTGCATTTTATGTCAAACTCCTGAATGTGCATTTTAGGCTAAACTTCCTACTCCTGAATGTGCATTTTAGGCCAAACTTCCTACTCCTGAATGTGCATTTTATGTCAAACTCCTGAATGTGCATTTTAGGCTAAACTTCCTACTCCTGAATGTGCATTTTAGGCCAAACTTTGTGAAATGCAGTTATACAGTAAATGACATAAAACATTGCCTGTGGCTGTTGCACATAATGCCTGGTGTTACGTTTTATAGATCTTAGAATGGTGTTTTGAGATTTATATGGAAGGTGGGGCTATACCAGTAAACCAGTCAGTCAAAATATGTGTGGGATACATCCCCTTTAGGGCTTTTAAGAAATTTTTACCTCCGGTATTAATTTCATACATGCATTATCCGTTTCATATAATTAGGCAGCATACAATTAATTACAACTCATTCTCACGATCCTTGTGTGTGTATTTTTACAACCATTAACAAGCATGTGTGTGAATTATTGACCACTATGGAAAACATGTTAAAAGTTATATTTTACATGTTATATGTGACAAACAGCTATTTTCACATTAATGTACCTTAAAGATACACTTCAAGCTGAAACTGAAACTTTAGCTTGACAAATGGGTTATTAATAATTATTACCTGTCCCACATAGTGGTCAAATGTCTGTGGGGCGTTATATGAAAAATGGCGGATTCTGATTATGAAGGCCCACTCCTTTTTACACAACCTGATAAAGGAGTAAAAAAACTCTTCACTCCTCATCTATGCTACTTGTGAAGAAAATGACTTAAGTGATAGATGTATTGTGTTTCATTGTTGTCTTCAAATTTACTTTGTTTCATGTCCGTGGACCTTGTTAATTTCAAATAGCCATTTCACTTGCTCTGCATTTTATTTATTTGTTCGGTTGCTGTTGTACGCCGTACTCAAGAATATTCATTGCTCTCTAAGATGGTATCTTATTTTTGGGGTTAATGTTTTTGGCAACTAACTAAATAAGTATTGATATATTAATTTCAACTATTCAAATACTCCCATATTTCTAGTGATTCAAGTTTATGAGTTCAACACAACAGTTTCTTACTTTTATTTATTATTTATTTCTTTATTTCGTACTGCTTTCCAGCTATCATTTATCAGCGCGTTTACAAATCTTTATTTACATTTTTATATTTATCTATAAAACGAGGCTTATTGGCTGACAGTGTACATAAGATTTCCTCGGTGAGATCAAGTTAAAGTGTGTAGTGTTGTTTATGCTTGAATAAGTGCACTGTGCCCAAAATTCAGCTTTATCCAGTTATAGGTATAGCCTTTCCAGCATACCCATCCAGTAAGGGACGATTCTGTAGTCCTATTATGTAACAGTGGGCCCCAAGACCATGAGTGGGCCAGTTACATAATACTTGGCCCAACTTCACACAAACCTGAAAATGCTGGACAGCCAGGCTTGTCATCGCCCTATCGTAAGTGCCCTGTGGGACAGTATGAACTTGTATAGGTAGATTACATAACAGGGAAAAGTAACAGTTGTATAACTAAAATTAAATAAATATATTTCCTAGCTGCAGATCACAGAACACCGTTTTTGTCATGGGTTTATTTATAAATGTTTTGGGGCCAGTACTTATTCATTTGGTTGATGCTTAATGGCGTACTCAAAAAATGTCGCTCTTAACCATGCATCTGAGTCAGCACACTTCCCTGCTGGGTTATTGGCTTGGCCTGCTGATCTCCTACCTATTTCAACATCCGTCATCTACACATGTACATTGTACATCAGTTGAAAAATATGGAGGTATAATTTTTTTAGGCATGGGCATAATTTAAAAGCCAGAATTTACATACACATACAAATATTTTAACTGCATTTTTATGTCTACTTACATGGATTGATGTACATATATATTGTTGAAAATGTCCGAAGACAATAGAATAAAAAGAAATAATGGACTGACGTAAATTCCCACAGTAGCCCGTACTTTGTGGCCAGATGTACGTAGTCACACTAAGATTATCCACTGTTCAATTAATTATCAGCTAGAAGTAAGTAAGTATTTTTCTAGTATCCCATTTCTGCAAAGAGAAAAATAAGCATCAAGAATATGTCTTTAACAAATGTGTAAATGTTCAACAAAAGCGAAATCCCATGCACATAAACTGACGGCCAAAAGAAACTTTACAAAGAGTTCAAATCAATTTATTTTGCCAAAGCAAAAAACAGGATGACTGAAGTTTAATATTTTGAAAAGACCAATGACTTTAGATATTGAAATATTGATTGAGATATTGAGTAAAGAACGGACAAAGCAGCCCTCAAATCATTTTACAAGTGAACAAACAGAGCAGGGGTAGAAAAATAGCCATTCCATCTTGGTTAAAGGAGAAGAAACGTTAAAAATCAATAAAATTTATTTATTTATTTATTTGATTGGTGTTTTACGCTGTACTCAAGAATATTTCACTTATACGACGGCGGCCAGCATAATGGTGGGAGGAAACCGGGCAGAGCCCGGGGGAAACCTACGACCATCGGCAGGGTGCTGACAGACCTTCCCACTTACGGCCGGATAGGAAGCCAGCATGAATATCAATCAAATAACATTGAAAAGAGTATACATTTCATCGCAAGTGCATGCCATAAAAAACATTCCAATATGTACCTCAAGTTGATAAATTATGAATAAAGTCAGCGCCAACATCCGCTGTGGGCGGCTGTGTTAGGAGGAGAATTGCCACCGGAAACCGCCGAAGTACAGTTCGTACATTTCTGGTTGAACTTTTCTTCCCAGAAGGTAGCGAACACTACAGTTCGTTTTCCGCCTGACGATCGGGAAACCGGAATGTTGGACGTAGGTTCCGAGTTTACACGAACAAGCCGGTAGTTTTAACGACTAGCACTGGTTGAGAGGCAACACACCTCCAGCGTAAATTACAGGGTGTTAAAGATGGAGGATACGATGGACTCAACGATTATGCCAGCTTTGCCGTATTCACGCTTTACGTGTATGGCGAGGAAAAATCGCAAAATTATGCAGCAGGCACCACCAGATAGAAAACTCTTTTCAGCCTATAGTGTCATATTTTAAGTTTTCTTCTCCTTTAACAATGGGCAGAGTATACAAAAAGTTGATTAAAATCAGTCAATATCAAAACCAATCAATATCGCGTGTTGCCACCCTTTGCTTCAACGCACAGAAAAAAGTCAGTCGTCTGATGAGATGACGTGGGTTTCGTTGCCATTCATCTTGGAGAGCGAACGCCAGTTCTTGTCGGTTGGCTGCAAGGTGTGGCCGTTGTCTTACTCGACGACCAGTGATATCCCAAAAGTGTTCTATTCGGGACATATCTGGGAAACGTGCAGGCTACGGCAAGGCGTTGACATCGTTGGCGTCCCGGAAGTTCTGCACAACTCGAGCTGTATGGGGTCTGGGGTTGTCTTGCGGGTAGAGGACACCACGTGGCTGCTGTTGACGGAATGGCAGGACTACAGGACGTAGAATTTCATCTACGTAACGTTGAGCTGTTAGGTTCCCGTAGATGATGACCAGTGGTACCCGTTTCTTTCCACAAACCCCACCCCATACCATCACGCTGCAGCCACCAAACTGTACCACCTCCTGGACGCATGATGCAGCTGTTCGTTCGCCTCTTCGACGGTAAACTCACGTCGATGCCAACAATTCGAGCTCATCGCAACCTCTGCCGACGACGTTCGGCTGTCAACAATACTCTCCGGATGGTGGATAGGCCCTAATTCCGTGAGCCGTGAGTCTCCTGGAGAGGGTCTGCCGACTGACCCGGTGACCTAAGGCATTGATTGACGATGACGTCAGTGTAAGGAAGCGGGAAGGTGAGCAGGTACCCGTCTTCTCTGGGCGTAGTTACCCTAGGCCTGCCTGTTCTTGCCCTTCTTTCAGACAGTCTCTCACTGTGCCCTGCTAGAAGTCATCGTGAATCTCCGTCAGCATCCGAAGGCGAGCCGAAGAGGCGTTGTGTTTGTGTTGGTATAGTCGCAAAACACACGATGGCGTGTATAAAGTTTTATATACGTGTAGGGTCTTCGTGGACACTCACATATACCTCACCTAGCACGCACGGCCGGAGAGGAAGCCAGCATGAGCTGGACATGAGTACATATTGTAAGGGTACCACTATCGGAGACTAAAGATGAGAAACAACTGGCTTGTTCAACCCTCATATCAGCGATAGGCCTTACACAAGGTCAAACAAAGAAACACGAAGACGGTTGAATAAGTTCAATACATACATTTGAACAAAATAGACAAATAATGCAACTGACAATAATATACAGAACAATACAAATAACTACAAAAATATAAACATGTGGTCTCTTAATGATGACAGCGTCCAAATACTGGTGGAATATTCCGGCTCCAAAGGCGAATCAGTCCATGTAAATACAGAATTCACAGTTAAGAGGAATTCCCCAATCGAAGGATGACAGTCCGATAAAGGACAAGCTGTAGTGGGCAAGGCACGCTGAGTATGGTTCATCCCCATTTACTTGTAAAGGTGTAACTTCTCAGGATCGACGGGTTGACAGTAGCGTCCGTGATGACGAGCTGTCGATGTATGTTTCACATCTCGAAAATATACATAGTCACTTTTAGGATAGACTGGGATGAAAAGTAAGCAATCGCACAAAAGACAATGAGCCATGAAAGCTCCCAAATAACGTCTGAAAAAAAATCAGCAAGTGGCGAAATACAAGCTCGCAAAGTGCTACTTACAGAAAATGGAGTATAAATGACGAATGTCAAATGGCGTGAAAGCCGGTAACCCGGTAAAATCCTTAACAGTGGATGACAGTTAATATGACTGCTCTCAAGTGGACTTGAGTAAATGATTACGAGCTTCACAACGCCGTCTCTCATATTTAAAGACTAACTTTAAAAAAAATTCTAGATGGTTTGATATTGGAAACAATATCCCAACCTATGGCGAACTGAAAGAAAAAAAAAGCAGCAGAATAAATGCTTACCCAGAAATGTGCAAAGGACAAAGACATATTTACTGGGTTTGTATCCAGAAGTTGAAAACGCAGTGTGTGCAGATGACGTTAATCCCTTTATCTTCAAGCATATAAAATGTCTTGTAATACTTTAAACGACAGATGTGACGTCACAGTATTCAGCAGCTGTAGATTCCTTTTTTTAGAATGTACAGCCCTCCGTCAGAGTCTAGAGGAAAACATTGGTAACTGAAGTTACTTTGGTAATTGTTAAGTTCATGTTACCCCTCGTAGTAACGGTTGCGCTTTGTTACGTTAATACGGGTTGAGCAAAATCAAGTGTTAGTAGGATGTACATTTGTGAAAAAACCTGGTCGAAATTAAAGACCAATAGTATGTCGAATAGTGCACTTACCACGTAACTAATCGTTCATTTCACTTTAAATTCACGTTCTGTAACCATAATTTTAGGCTAAACTTTGTCAAATCTCTTTTTAAGCGCACTGGGCTCCTGTCAAAGTTGGCAAGACGAGGATACCAAAGTGAGGCTCTCATACCTAAACTCGTGGAAACGTGCCGCCGTATTTGGCCCCATTGAAAAAGTACCTCTATGTCGGATATAACTACACAAAAGCAGCCCTTTTTGAAGTATGTAACTTTCTGAGCTCATTGTAGAGCCCTCATTTACTGCTTGCTTGCACTCTTGTTTAAACAACTTGTAATGTCACTCATCTAACGACAAAACATGCAAACAATACGTCTGTTGGAGTAAAAGTTAAAACAATGTTTGAAGACGACAGGATTATCTGAAAAGTAGTCACTTCGTGGGCGGGTGTATACTAACCTATGACGGCCAAATGCTTCCATTTCCTGTTCACTCTTCAGCCGCTTGTCTTTGCCAATTTATCGTCAATGATGTCCTCGTAGACACACGTGGATAATTTTCGACCATGACCATGTTCGATAATATAAGCATAGTGTGACAGTTCTTCATCTAACGAGGAACTGACAGATTAAACTGCAGCCTGACGCTCTTCAACATACTGTTGGACGTTTCCAGCCGCTTGTGCAATAAACCGACTTTGGATTAGAAAAATTGACAACAAGAGATCGACGACACTCCTGTGGTCGTTTGCGCAGTCTCAAGTTCGGTGAATACCGCTTGACTTGCCCCAGTGTAGTGTGCATATCTGTGCGTCCCCTGGGGGAAAGTTCGTCGGTAACTTGCCAGATGTCGGCGGTTTACCCCGCTCATTTCGGCTTCCTCCACCCATAAAATTGACGGGTAGCGTATGAGTGAAAAAATTCTTGAGCATGTGATAGTAACAAGTAACCTGCGAGTAATTGTTGCTCCCTTCCACCCCCCCCCCCCCACCCCCACCCCCCCGGTTCTGTGGCCTAGATGCGAATCACAATAATCTCGTATGAGTGATACATTCACGAGTACAGTGTAAAACACCAGTGAAATAAACAAGTCATTGTAGTGATCAAATAAAAAAGTAAATTTTGTTTGCTTCTTGTTAACACGTTAATAACCACTCCCTACATTGGCTGCTCTTATAATTGAACTGTAATGCTTTTAATCCTCCTTTTCATGCACGAACATTTTCGATTCAAACATACTGATAATTAGTTTTCTTTTTTCTTTTAAGGTGAGTCATGTACATCTAGTTGCCTATCGGATAGCTCGGTGCAACCAGCCTTGGGGCTTGACGAGGGCGTCATCGCTCGCCGACATCTGACATATGGACGTCACATGCTTAACATTTCGCAGCTGCTCATATTCTGCCGGTCAGTATGTGTTATAGAGACTATGAGATTTATGGCAAAATGTCAATAACCACAAATCAAACAGAGCTTTGCTGTTATTTTAGTATACAGCCCAAATATTCATACCCTACACGAAATATTCACCTCCTCTGTGCGCGCGTTACCGTTCAAAATCGGTAATAAAGTTGTAATTGTCCATTGTAACTTTTTGAAACTTTGCAATCACTTTAACACTGTAAATAGTGCAGGAAGAAGTCTATTTTCTGCAGCACAATAATTTTAGCTGTTTGTGGAAAGTAGAGAAATTGTGATTTGATTAGCGAATCAAATTCTTTCGGCATAGCCTCTTTTAGCGCATACAGGTTACTGACGCACACAACCACGATAGTTTGCAATAACTCAAAATTGCAAAAATAAAGCATCCTCGAAGCCTGGCCCTTTTTTCACAACTTTCGTGTGAAAGCATAACGTTTTGATTATTTCTGGACCAGCGACGTCTAATACATTGCAATTGACACCTCTGCATTTTTCTGACCTAATTTGGTTTAAGCCATGGCACTAGGGAGCGTCTAGTTTGCCACTTGTTAAGCATTTACACGAACAGCTGGAATAAAGCACTAACAGAGCTAAACTGAAAAGAGATTGGATTTCACCGGTTAAGTGCACATGTGGCAGAATCGTCCGAACGCTATTTATACCTAATATATATAACAAAGTACATAACTTAATGCCAGGACAGGGGACAAACCTTTATATAAATGGATCTAAAACACGAAAAAATAGTCCAATCTCAACTAAACAACGTTCGTTCGAAAGCTGACACATTCAGCTTTACACTGGTCTATAAATCGGCAAGCAAGCAGGCTTTCACTTGACTACACGAAGCCGGAAACCCGTAAGTTTGCAGGTTTTTTGTTTAGTCGGACAAAATCCGGTAACAGGGAGAAGACCGTCAGGCGACAGTTCTGGCTTGATTTCTCAGCGATGTAAGACGCTGGAGCCATCATATTTCTGCTATCGACGAAATGAAATGTGCTTTTAAAAAAACTTGAAATACCTTGATTGGTTACATTCTACGGCAGTTATGCTGCATTTTCTGTTTTTTACCCCATGAACGCAAATCTGTTCAACTTGCCTCCATCACTGTAATCCGTCAGGGCGATAAAAGCTTAGCTCTGATTGGTTGTAAGAAAATCAGAGCACAGCTGACTTATTACAAGTGGTGGAACCAGGCTATAGTATACTACTATTAGGTATGAATTGCGGTCGGATTATTCTGCCACCCATGGTTACTTGTGACTATTTGCCAACTATCACACTGTCGTCGCTGGTCTGGTTTTACCCTCTTTTCTGTAGTCTTTTATGTTATGCTTCTGAGCTCGGGTAAGAAAACAGTTTAGCCAGCAGCTAAATAAATAACACAGAATCTCGTGAGATGTCGAGTCCTATTGTCATTAGACTCCAATAAAGTAAAATAACCGGTTAATTTTATCATTATTTATTTTATTATTTCCGTTGTCTCAGTAAATATTTAACATATTATCATCTTAAATCAAACGTGGATACTTTGGCCGAGGTGGTTAGCACGCAATGACCCAGGGGTATCACACCAATGTTGTCGCTGTGAGTTCATGTCCATCTCATGCTGACTTCCTATCCGGTCGCACGTGGGAAGGTCTCTCAGCAACCGACGGATGGCCTAGGGTTTCTACCGGGCTTTGCTCGGTTTCCTCCCACCATAATGCTGACCGCCGTCGAATAAGTGAAAGATTCTTGAGTACGGCGTAAAACACGAGTAAAATAAATAAAGAAATGTTAATCTAACACAATCTTTGCATTTAATAAGTAGAATAAGTGTGCTTTACTCAAGCGAGATCTTGCGTTAAGCCATAATCATTCATTCATTCAAGCAAATAATCCGCTGCAATAACAGAATACATTCCAGCATCACACAGACTCTCTGTTAGGTTTAAGAGATGATTTTTTTAGAGTGGAAATCTCAGACTATGAAGCTGAGCATGTACGTTAAATTATAAATATGTGTCACCTTGGCTCATCTACTTGTCGCTCGTCTACGTCTACCTTTTGTGAACCTTTTTCCAGACGCCCTTGTTGCAGCAGATATGATCAAACACGGCTGCCTTACATCTTTTAAGTGTAGCATTTCACAGCAGATCTTCTTTTTACCTTTAGCTTACAAAAGATTTTGATTACGTCCATAAACCACATTCATCCACTAGCAACACGTTTAGTTCAGTATGGGTATATGTTTGGAACATAAAGTAACACGTGAAGTTTCTTTCTTTTTTTTTTTAATATTCATTCTAGCATCACTGAGACAACAGACTTTCTGTGAAGTACAATAATATTTTTTGAGAGGAGTAAACTTGTTATTTGTTTATTTGTATAATGGGACGGGATAAAGGTAATAGAAAGGCGATGTAACTTGAACTGGCTGATGTCTTCGGAAACTTCCTTTATGGAGCATCGGTTTACCCCTTGACGAAGGTAGTCAAAAAAATAGATTTATTTATTTATTTATTTGATTGGTGTTTAACGCCCTACCCAAGAATATTTCACCTATACGACGGTGGCCAGCATTATGGTGGGAAGAAATCGGGAAGAGCCAGGAGAAACCCAAGACCATCCGCAGCCGGAGAGGGAGCCAGCATGAGTTGGACTTGAACTCACAGTGACCACATTGGTGAGAGACTCCTGGCTCATTACGCTACGCTAGCGCGCTAACCAACTAAGCCACGGAGGCCCCCTAGTCAAAACAGACTCTGAACTCCCAAACTTCCATACGCTCATGTACATACCCGAGTTCTTACAAACCAAAGCTCAAGAAACATCAGGTTTGCAACGCATTCTTCAACTAACTTTATGTGTGTATATTTGTTTGTTGTTTTTTTTCCGTTTTGTTAAAAGTAGACCCTACAACAATTTTAGACAAGGGAATCTAATAAACTGCAATTAACATCAAGGCATTTTTTCACCTAATTCTGCTGCTAGGGAGTGTGTAGATTGCTGCCGTACTTCACCGGCTACGTGTGACCATTTACCAACTGTCACACTATCCTCGCTACTCTGATTTTATCTCTGTGTAAAGAATAAATTCCCTGTGTTGGAATAAAACCCCAACAAGAAGCCGTCCTTCACCGGTTACGTGTGACCATTTTCCAATTGTCACACTGTCGTCGCTGCTCTGATGTTACTCTCTGTGTAATCTTTTATATTACAGCATAGTTAAATATACTTAATTTAATTTTCATGAATGTATGCCTGTAAGGCGCAATCCGATTGGTCAAAGTGTCGCGTTTATACTCCAATGAATCGAAAAAAAAATTGAAGCCACGCCCATGTAGGACTGCTTTTTCTAACGATAGAGACCGGGGGCGGTAGATCCAGGGTCAATCCTGGGTCGAGTGACACCTAAGACTTTAAAAAAAGAGAAAGTTGTAACTTCCTCGCGTGTCGTTTAGCATGAGAGGGATAGAGCAACGACTGTTTGACCCGTATCAGTATAATGGCTCGGGAGGGGCGGCTTAGTTGCCTTCGGTAAGGAGCCTCAGAGAAGCAGCACTAGATAAAAGAGCGGTGGAAATCGGTTCTGCAACAAGGAGGCACATTACATGCACTCTAAGGATTCCTTCGTCGTCATATGACTGAAAAATTGTTAAGTACGACGTTAAACCCAAAGCACTCACTCACTCTAAGAACAGAACTGAAAGAGACTGAACTCAAATCATGTCAAATGACAAACAGAACACTGTAAAAATATACTCACATTTACAAAGAGGAGCATCAGGACAAATTCTGTTGATAGTCTTAGATGAATTAAGAATGTTACAACAGTAGTGCCTACCTCAGTATGAAGTTGATCACACGATGACACAAACACTGGCACACCTGCTGAGTTAGCAAGGTGCATATACATAGCAGAGTGCAAGTCCTCGCCAAAACAAGCTAATTGGATCACAATCACTTTCCAACTGATGTTTTAAATACACACTGTTCGTTCTTGGATGACTCCGGATAGCACAGTTGGTAGAGCGTCCGCTTCGGGACCGGTAGATCCAGGATCAATCCTTGATCGAGTCACACCTAAGACTTTAAAAAAAGAGGAAGTTGTAACTTCCTCGCTTGGCGTTCAGCATGAAGGGGATAGTGCAACGACTGGTTGACCCGTATCAGTATAATGGCTCGGGCGGGGCGTCTTACTTGCCTTCGGTAAGTCGTCTCAGTGAAGCAGCACTAAATAAAAGAGCGGTGGAAATCCGTCCTGCATCAAGGAGGCACATTACACGTACATGCACCCTAATGATTCTTCGTCGTCATATGACTGAAAAATTGTTGAGTACGACGTTAAACCCCAAGCACTCACTCACTCACTCTTGGATGACTAGTGTATTTGAGAAACTGAGATATCATCCATATGTTATAACTACACGTCTTACCACCTAGAAAATGCGTCTCAAGAAATAAATTTAACTTGTTCTGCATCTTCTGCGCCCGAAGTTATCCTAGACTTCACTAAGTGTAAAGTTGTTCACGATTTTTTTAAACTACCAAGAGATGTAAACAATGATTCAGAAAGTAATCCATTATATATGCCGCCTAACGGCTTCAGTCGTCCGAATGATATAGCTATGTCAAAATCCATGACAGAATAAGTAACCAACACGTTTTAGAAAGAAGAGTGGGAAACTGTAAACCCCCAAACCGGTCATAATTTTGATAAAAATATACCCCCCCCCCCCCCCAAAGGACTCGCACGAGATCTGTAAGTAGCCATGATGAAGCGGTCTACTAAGTGTCAATTTCATACGATAAACCATTTTGAAAAAATGTTCGAAAACATTACTGGTGACAGACTGGCAGACGAGGTATACAGCTATGGTCCCAGCCCCCCGTTACCCATAGGGAACTAATAACTGCTGGACGAAAAAATGTGTATTTTGTGGTATGCGACCTTGACACGTGAAAGACAGCTAGCACAGGCAAAACATCGAAGTTGGTGGTCAACAAAAACAACGATTCACGGCGACTAAGGTGGTACGTGTAACTTTATCAACCGATCCCAGAATTAACCATATAGGCACAGTAGCTGGCGACATCGCAAAGCTGAGCCTCCTTACGGTGGTTAGTATACAGAGACAGGTATGTTTTCTTCTAGTTGGTTTTGGGCGCATGAACAGCTGATTCTATGAAAAAAAATTCCATTCGATGAGATGGTGTTGGAAATGCATTTCAAGAGAAACTGTAGGCTACACATATTCTAATATTACAACAAAAAATCCAAGTCTAACAAACAAATCATCCCCAGAAGCGAAGTCCAGAGACCCCGGGATCAAACCAGGGTCGGCTCTTTCCAAAGATTTTAAAAATGGTACCTGCTGCTACCTTGCTTCGCGCTCAGCACTGGGAGGTCAGAGCAAAGAAACATGTTTGATTGGCTCGCTGTCAGTATAATGTGACTGAGTGGGGTTTCATATCTGGTGTCTTCGGCATTATACTCGCCCTGCCATAAGAAGACAATATATATACACACCTAATGATTCCTCGTCGTCATATGACTGAAAAGTACAAGGAGCGGGAAATTGACATTCCACTAACAAATCCTTCTGTTCAATTTTTTTCGACGCGATCAGCTGTCCCCCACCTCAAGATCGCTCGCAACAAACAGTGTTTTGTTGCCACAGGGTAATCTCCCTTATCTGCGGTCCCAGCTGTGCAGAATTCGGGACATCGTTCAGGGGAATATTTTACTTATTCGACACTTAGACGACAGATTGTCAGTCAAATAATTTGATCAGCAGATATAAAAACTTGCTTTTTTAATAAAAACTTCATTCATTTTATCTGTTAACACGACCAATCAGGTTCGCTGATTAAATCTAAAGGTCAAAAACAAGGCGAGAAAATGGTTGCTATGGCGACCTGGGAAGTTGTTCTAAAATTGACGTTATACACTAGTGCTTTTAATGCGAGCTGGACTTGTTATATGCAGTTATTAACCCAGTTCATCTCTGTGTGACATGAAGGCTTTTATTGTATTTCGACGACAAAATATCGTTGCAGAAAAAGATTCACGTACACGGCAATAAAAATTCAAGTGGCTGGATTCAAATTACCTTTATTGTAAATGTTCCTGTGGGAATGGATGTGCGTGATCTGGAACAAAAATAAGTATCCGAGTGATGCGAGTCGGCATCTGTAATTCTCAGCTTGCTATTCACTACTTTTCTTCTTCTATCAGCGTAATATTCTACGGGCTTTTCTACCATGTCAGCAGAATGTAAACCTTTCATAGATGACCAAACTTGTTCCTCTCCAAACTGGCAAGCAAGAATGACGGTAGAACCCTTTCTGACCTCTAAATGACCTTCATCTGATATGGAGATTCCGCGTGCAGGACGAGACACCTCGCGATAATACCGACGGGAATATGCGCCTGAAATGAACAATTGACTGATTGATTATAACTGATTCATTCAAACATTTATTAATTCATTCATCTGTTCTTTCAATAGTCCATTATCTGATCCCTGAATAACTGATAGATTTCTTGATGAATTCGTTTTCAGAAATAATCGGTAATAGCCGCAGTAAAAAGGAAGTGTCCATGGTTTTGAACTAGTCGATAATCGCAAGACTTATTTCAAAAACGACCTATAACACGAGTTACCTCAGGAATATGTAAGAAATAATATATAAATAAGAAATAGAGTTGGTAACGCGTCAGAGAGAAGCCGCCAACAGTTTTCAATAATGGAGGAAAGACAGTCGACATTCTAGATTTGACATCCAGTTCAAATTTCAAACGCGCAGTTGTTGGACACCTTTCAGTCAGTATGCAAATATGGCTATCTCAGTCGAGCTTTGATTGCAACTGTTCATAAAAAAGATTCTGTTGGTGTAATAAACATGAACGCGTTCACTGCCCCTAGCCAGGAATTAGATACAAGAGCCTGATGCACATCAATCGTCAACTGGAATGTGTTCAAGAAGCTGCAACATGCAGTTATCAGCATTGTATGTATTCGGTGCACTAATGGAGGGCAACAAGAATGTTACAAGCCATGCTCAAGAAATCGGGCCTGGGGAAACTCATGGCCATCCGCAGGTTGCTGTTAAAACAAATAATGTCCATGTAAAAGCGGCATCACTTTTCATAACACTACAGCTGCTAAACATAGGTCTATCAACAAAATTATACTGAATAATTCACCCTCAAACTACATGTAGTCCTACACAGACTGTGCAGCTTCATGTTTGTAACATTGTTTTATATATCGGCAGACGATATGAACAGTGCTAACCTATCCTCCTTAAAAGTGCCTGTGGTTGGAACAATTCTTTCGAACGCTATGACGTCGACTCATGATAACAGTCTTTGATCGCGTGAAAAAAAAGGCTGCGCTTAAGTTTTATCATATGGGATCATTAGCCCAACCGGAAACACGATGTCGCGTCACTCGTACCCCACGCACATATGCGGTTAAATTGGAAAACAAGGTTAAGATTGGTTAAAATTGATAATATCGCGGCGCTTTCGATTTTCCCAATGTGAGCGATATTGTTGATTTCGAATTCGGACATCTGGATGATGCAACGTAACATACATTTGATCTAGTGATGACTAATCTTTTAATGCACCCATTGGCCAATTCTTCGATTGGATCAGCCATACGTAGTCAGTGTTTATGGTATTGTGTGGTCTGTATTTATATATTGGTTGTATCTGCTTCTGGAATATTTTATAAGAATCCACCCCGTCAGCTTATAGCAACTTTCTTTCTTTCCATTTGTGCTTGTCCGCCTCGAAGTCGGGAGGCCTGGGATCAAACCCAGGTTAATTCATACCAAAGACATTAAAAATGCCTCGACTGGCGCTCAGCACTAAAACGTTAGAGAAAGGAAGCAGGACTGGTTGGCTCAACATCAGTAAATGTCACGGGGTGGGTGTCACGTGTGATGTCGTCGGCATGATACTTCAGTGGCACCAGCACTCGTCCTTCCTCAAGGAGACACAGTGTATGTACCCACACCTAATGACTCCTCATCGTCATATGATTGAAAAACTGTTAATCTATGCGTCGAAACAGACATCTGTACACCAGCCGTTAGGTAATAAAGACGTTCCAGGTCAACAATCGCAAGGCCAACTCCCATCAACGACGTATAACACAAACCACCAAAGAACAAAAAACGTATATAAAGTATGAAGATAGCACGGAATCATGCGAAGAGAAGCAGTACGACTTAAAACACCAGACTGCAAACATTAACCATTCAGTTGTACTCTTACCTTCAGTGAGGTAAGTGTATGTACACTTGGGCTCCACACCAATCCATTGTCCGTGCTCGCAAACACGTTTTGGGTCCCCGGTGAAGTACATGTCTATAAACCGCTTACATCGGGACAGCATTACGGTCCCTTCTTTCACGCGGTCCCCCATTCTAACATCCAGGCTATGTTTGCCGACATCATGGTACACCGATCTGACATCCTTACCTTCTTTGGGAATGACACACTGGTCGAGATCCGCTGTGGGTGATAAGAAATACGACTTGAGAATAAAAAAGGTCATAAAATAAAGGAATGTAAGAACTATTGGCGTTTAGGCGTAACTGGCAATACGCTGACCTCAATGGTTCTATCATTCACGACAGGCTTTGAGTAATTCTGAGATGTCTAATAAATTACAATCAGCGTCACCATTTTTCGCTACCTAATTCTGCTTAAGCTCTGGTGATAGGGGGTATGTAATTTGCTACTATATAAGCATTCACATGAAGAGCTGGAATAAAACGCTAAAACATTACCTCTTCTAAAGATCAGTAGAGGAAATACCAGGCAATGAGAGAGCAGTGGTTGCAAAATAATACAGACCGTAAACCACGGCCTTGAAAAAAATAGTTCAAGGTCAGTGAATGGTAATGCATGTGTGATACAAGCTGAGGAAAATCACTTAAAGACTCGAAGTCGTACCAAATGCGATATGCGATGAAAAGACAAGAATATGATGTACCGGGAGAACGGTACAAAAACGCAAAATTATGTCCCTGTATTTATTTATTGATTGGTGTTTTAAGCTGTATTAAACAATATTTTACTTATACGACAGCGATCTGCACTATAGTGGGAGGAAACTGGACAGAACCCGAAGGAAACTCACGACCATCGGCAGGTTGCTGGAAGACCTTCTCACGGCTGGAGAAGAAGCAAGCATGAACTTGATTTGAGCTCACAGCGACGACATTGGTAAGAGCCGGGATTAAGACAGACGGAGGGATATGAAGTTCTATTGTTCTCGCTCAGTCAGGCTTGACAATCATACCCTCGCTTCGCTTGATCACGCGGCAATCCGAGACTTCATGAGATTAACTCACCAACAACAGAATTTTAAAGAAGACAGCGCTTAATCTTTGCTGGTGAAAATACGCCAAAATAAGTCAACCAGATTCTGGAAAAGGTTACTGAGGTCAGTATAGTATATGTTTGCTTACATATAAATTCAACTATCATCAATTCGACGGGTATTTACCGCCGAAATTAATTCTTCGTTTCTTGTGGTATGACCGAGAGTGTCGGCAAAATGGCGAATGTCTGCTTGATCTGGCCGAGGAGTTATTCTTCAGTTTTGTTCAAAGAAACATCAGTGCACCCCAAGCCTGAACAACGCTGACTTTTAATCAACGCGATTTCGGAAATGTACCTCCAGCAAATATATGTTTGTATTACGCAATTTGCGCATTTTTTCTGTTGTTGAAAACGTTCAAAAATAGAATTTTCCTATTTTCCTTCGTGTTTTCAGTTTTCAGTTTTCACCCTTGACCTTTAATGTTTATAACTAGTCTTAGATTTTGTTTCGTTTAGGCATTGGACTATTGTAGCACTTTCATTCCACTGTTGTGCGTGTACCATTAAAGTTTGGAAAAACTACCTTCAACGGATGTGGAAAACCGCCACGGAAATCACCCTTAAAACTGCAATGCTAGCGGGTCTGTTCGTCCAATCAAGTGATGACTCGTCCAAAATTCAGTCACCATGCTAAGTGACTAAAATCTGGAAGATTGCGGATTGTTACTGCCATGTAATTAAGTTTACGTCTATGAGTCGTGTTCTTTAGCCTCAATGGCATCAAAATTAACTAAAAGAAAGCAAACAAAAACGCACGTTTTATTTACATTGAATAGTCATTCTTGAACACATTTTTTAAAATAATTTCTTTGTTATTAATATTTTTGTTGTTAAAATGTGAACAGTTGTAAGAAGTCAGCTGTTTTGTTGCAATTTTTTTCTAATTCCATAGTGTAATCCTGCGCAGAGAGATGTTTAGTAATAGAACTATTTAAATTTAGATATCTATTTCAGCAACAAGACGCATTAAACACACTGGGAGTGTCTTCAACTGTTTTAGTGCTTATTGCATTTATTTACAACAGTATGGCACAGAAAATGAAAACCGAGCGGTAAGGTTAAATTAAATCGAGTATTATTACGGAGTTTATGGGGCAAAAGAATAATTAACTGTCAGCAGGTGTATAGCTGGTGGAATTTGCTTCCATTTGATGTTTATAGAGCACGTGGATTGGCAGGCTACTTACCTATATATTTAAGGTAAGAGAATGAAAAAGTTCGTTAAAAAATGTGCCATTCAAGTCCGATTGAAATATTGCTAATTTTCATGTGAGTGGTGAAGCAAAGTTTGTACACATTAGATGTGAGCTTAAAGTGAAAGACAGCACCTGACTTATGTTTATGTCCACTGAAAGACTACCATTCAAAGTATCTTAAACCGGCATTAAATATGTTTTAGAATTTTTAAACCCAGTAAAAGTCTGGTGAAACTTCGTCTTAACACAGCTTAAGCACGTCTCCACTATCGAGGGCAAGGTGACGTAACGTTTACTCTAGCTCTCTAACGTCGAAGTTATTTTCCATATTATATTCAAAGCAGTAGCCTATAGCAGATAAAACTTGTACACTTTGGCGATGAAGGTCCAAGCGATACATAGGTTTTTCGGAAATTGGACATACTGGAAGGATATTTCTTCCATTGCTTGAACTGTTGATACAGTACGCCTGGTATATCATTTACAGTTTAAGTAGCCTGCAGACGCACGGCCGTGGGTATACCGGTTCAGGTCGTAGCCTCCGGTGAGGATGTGCTGGTGTTTTGGGCCCCTGTTATATATTTATAAAATTACAATAGTATTGTTATACAATTAGATTCATGTTCAGTTCTGAAACATAAGGAAATAAATCTATGCACCACTTAGGTTGATCAAGCCATTCGACTGTCGCTGAATTTTATGCTCCATTTTCGTGGTGATGGCTTCTACGATGTCCAAGTTATTGCGGACGTCAGAGAAAGCACCTCAACCATGTCAGCCTGAACACGGCGTTTTAATAATTTTACTGCATTTTATAAAAGAAAACAGAAAAAAAAACATCCCTTATATGCACCAAAGACAAGCAGCAAAATTTAAATTCAGAATGGTGTAATGGACAAAGGGCCTTATTTCAAGTATTCAATATTCCCAGGTAAGATTCTTTATGAAAAGAAACTTTATAATTTGATTCACTCAAGGATCGCCTGATCCCTTTAACACATATAAAACTGGCTGTCACCATGCTGTGATGAGTATTGCCTATAAAGCAAGTCAATAAATCCAACTATTCACAATATAAACCTTGGCCGGATTCACCTTTGCTATAACTGACACACCGCCGCACGAATCACTTACACAATATGACCGAGGGAAACTATTTGTAAACCGCTAAATACTTTTCGTTTGACCCGTTGCTGTCTGTTGTTTTCCTTTGTGTCGTCCATTGCAGTTTTATTGTCAGCCGGTGGGATGCAATGAATATCACGAACAATAGGCTTGCAGAACAAAAACTAGTGCTATAATCCTCTGTCACAAAATATAAATGACCCTAAATGACCATGCAAAATAGGCCAAGGTCACCGAAAGTGAATAGGGTTCTGTCCAATTCCTATGTAGTGTAAGATTGCTAAATCCAGCTACATGGGTATAAACGACAGTGTGCTTACAAGGGTTGTAACGGAGACACAGCATTCACCTTGAAATAATTGGCCAAGGTCACCGAAAATGACTATGTGCAGACACGGTACAAATTTGATGAAGAGATCTATCGTTTTGCCAGACTGTCACATTATGTATATTAAATGATACCAACCTACCAAAATAATAGACCAAAATCATTAAGAAAGGATAGGATTGATTTCACCGGAAATGGAATGTTGACTAAAAGCTTTCCAATTAAATCACTGAAGGACAGGCTTGCGAGAAGAGTCAGATTCCACCTGTTCTTCAGATACTTTCCCTCCAACACAAGTGATATCAGGCAACCTATACATGTCGGTACTGTAGGCCGTAGGCCACTTGATATCTGAATGCCCAGTACTGAAGAAAAGGGATCAGGGAAGGCCAATGGCCATTGTTAACTCCGTGAGTAAGCCAGTAGGTTCAGGCTTAGGAGATCGGTAGTGATACCTTTACAAACTGAGGACTTGTCCCGGAAATGAACCCGGGGACATCTCACAACCCACGCGAGAATCACACCACTAGACGAGTATATGCATATCGTGTAATGTAGGTATACCTGATTACAAGAGATCAAGAAATAATGTTTACAAGAATACGGACAGGACGGACTGACTGATCACAGGCGGTAGAAGTGAAAAAAGGCCATCACTGCATGACATTTAACTTCATCTGGGCGACTGACAACGAAAATCACAATGAACTGGACATTTTTCAATTTTTAACACATTATACGTTTCTAAAAAAAAGCTTGTAAGGCAAAACTCAACAAAACCCATATTAACACAAGGTAGACTGTACAGCGACGTGTTTGTCCAAAATTGTCTTATGCGTGTCTGGCCTTGGTATAAGTGAAATACGGCTTAATACACCAAATCAATTCAAAACAAATCAAATAAATAAATAAATATAAATTTAAGCCCTTTGGCATGCTAGATTCTGTACTTCTGAATTCACAAATAAATATAACGAGGTTCCAAAACTGTACTGGTAGATGACAACATGTTTGTTCATATCCTAAAGATTTGCAGTACCCTGACATAATCTGGTCCAGATGTGGCCAGCGAGAAGGTAGATTGAACACGATATATCTCATATCACATTGCAACGACTGACCCTCGTCAGAAAGACTACCAATGTGAATTGTGGAAAAGAGTTTAACAAATTGCGCTTGGTGCGCAATCAGTGGACCTACCAACACATGTTGTTATTTCTCCGCTCCACTCTTTGTTGGTTTGGCAGGTTCTCTCCTTGGAGCCGTGCACACTGTACCCAGCGCTACATTCAAAAGAAACAATGTCCCCGACCTGCCGACCGCTGCCCACTCGACGCCCCTTCTCAGGCCAAGGTAGATCGGGACATTTCGGTACTAAAAGAAGATGTCACTAAAGAAAGGCTAATTGAAGGACTGTAAAAATTGAGGGATACGATTCATTGACTGTATGATTGTTTTATTTGGTTGATGAAATGACATGAGCCGCTCTGTTGATAATACCTGACGGTTTATTGATTCCTTTGAATCGCGGATTTCTTTTAACCCTTTGTTGAAAACCTGTGCTTTGGGAACTGTTTATGTACTGGATGTCCGTTTGGGTGGC
This sequence comes from Liolophura sinensis, assembly GCF_032854445.1. Lineage (NCBI taxonomy): Eukaryota > Metazoa > Mollusca > Polyplacophora > Chitonida > Chitonidae > Liolophura > Liolophura sinensis. The sequence continues at coordinate 6,368,685 of NC_088307.1, forward strand.
TTATTTGGCTGATGAAGTTTTTGGGTAGATTTAATTTATCGGTTAACAATACATGGTTTGTTGACTTAATAATATCAATACACTCAACTTGTTTTGACCGCCAGGAGATTTCCGTGAGATGTGGATCAACACTTTTGTTCATTATTTTTTAGTCATATTCAACTTTTTCACTCACACCACAGAAGTTAGGTTTATGGGTGGTGGAAACCGAAATTCTCGGGGTAAACCACAGATCTTTGGAAAGTTACTGACAAACTTTCTAATATCTGACGTACAAATGTGCAGATGACATCGGTGGAAAATGGCCTTCAACGAACGTTCAGCCGCGCAAATGGCCGCAGGAGCGAGGCCCATTTATTGTCAACTATATCCAACGAACACAGATAGTTGGGGAATCCACAAATTCCCTCTTCAAGGCTGAAATATAATCCATACCTCGAGTGTCCTAGCGGTGTTTTTTTTTTCACGCAGCATTTTCCAGGACCTTAAAATGTTTAAAGAACGTATGCGAGAAACTGCGTTGTCTTCGACAAAAAAAATGAACAAATTAATCAAACAATTATTTTGAAGCGTTACCTTTGCATTCAGGCTTCCATTTATTCCACTGTCCATCCTCCGTGCATGTCAAAATCGCTGAGCCAGAAACTGTCTTAGGATTCTCACACGAATAGGTGACGGATTCATTATAAAAGTACAGCTCTTTTACTGGAGAATACGATCCGTCTTTAATGCTTTCAGGTTTGTCACAGGTCAGGGCTAAAAATAAATTTGTGAAAGATGGAATCAGTTTTGGGCTTACAGCGAAACAATAGGTATGTATGCAGAAAAGTGTTTTAGTGATTTATATGATACGTGTTTCACTTATAACACCGCTGCCAGCTACATAAGTGACCGGTTTGTCAGGTCACCAGTTATTCATCAGCTAATGTTTCCTTGATTAGACAAGGCTTTTGACGTATTACATGGACACAACATAGGCCCTGACTGCACGGTTGTTGAATGGATAGCGGGATCTGCTAAGAGCCTCGGAGAAATCAAGGCACCTGTACATGATGGTAGTGAGGAATATGGATAGAGGAAACTGCTCAGAGCATAGGGGAAACCACCGCACCTGTACATGATGGTAGTCAGGTATAAGGATACAAGAAACTGTCCAGAGCATAGGGGAAACCACGGCAGCTGTACGGGATGGTAGTCTTGTGTATGGATAAAGGAAACTGCTCAGAGCATAAGCGAAACCACGGCACCTGTACATGATGGTGGTCAGGCATATGGATAGAGGAAACTGGTCAGAGTATAGGAGAAACCACGGCACCTGTAAATGATAGTAGTCAGGTATATAGATACAAAAGCTGCTCTGAGCATAGGGGAAACCACGGCATCTGTACAGGATGGTAGTCAGGTATATGGATAGAGGAAACTGCTCAGAACATAGGGGAAAATACGGCAGCTGTACAGGATGGTAGTCATGTTTATGGATAGAGGAAACTAGTCAGAGCATAGGGGAAACCACGGCACGTGTACATGATGGTAGTCAGGAATATGGATAGAGGAAACTGGTCAGAACATAGGAGAAACCACGGCACTTATACTTGATGGTAGTCAGGTATATGGATACAGGCAACTGGTCAGAACATAAGAGAAACCATGGCACCAATACATGATGGTAGTGAGGTATATGGATAGAGGAAACTGGTCAGAGCATAAGAGAAACCTCGGCACCTGTACATGATGTTAGTCAGGTATGTGGATAGAGGGAACTGGTAAGAACATAGAAGAAACCACGGCACCTGTACATGATGGTAGTTAGGTATATGGATAGAGAAAACTGGTCAGAACATAGGAATGAATGAATGATTATGGCTTAACGCCACATCGGCAATATTTCAGCCATACCGTGGCGACAGAACATAGGAGAAACCACGGAGCAGTATCGACGGCAGTCAGGTACAAGTGAAATATTCTTGTATCCGGCGTTCAACGCCAATCAAGTAAATAAATAAATAAATAAATAAAAGAACAAGGGACCATAGTCATACTACTGATTACCTGTGCAATTGAAAAGACTGTCGCTCCAAGCTCCATTTCCCAAACAGAAGATTTCCTGGTTCCTGATCATCCCGTCAACAAGGAAACCTTTGTGGCACTCGTAGGTCAGCAATTCACCGCTGGGATAATATCCATTGTCCGCCATCCGGACATTTGTCTTGTTTGCATTTTGGATGTCCCCAGGATCCAGACAGCCCGTTCCATCTATGGAATACAAGAAGGTACATGTGTGCCTGACACTATTTATTTTTCAGGAATTGCACAAACTTAAACCGCCCTCCTTGGATCTACAAATTCAAACCTTAAACAGGTTCTAATCCTTTTTTTATTTAACGATATCAAACAAAACGAACACCAACACCGCATAACATTTTTTCTCAGCGTCACACATCGACTGTGACCACGGTCTTCCTTACACTATAACTTTAAGAAATGTCCCTGTCATACCGACACCTATGCTCCAGCTGGTGAACACTTACCAGTGCCCATACTCTAAAATAGAGAAAAGCTTAGTAGTTTAGCGAAAGAGATACACTCGTTTATAACGATATGTACCCCTACAAATATTTTTTCGAATTTGGTTTCAGAACACCAAATCAGTCACAGCTATAGTCAGTTTCGCTTTTTGAGGTGCATTCTCGTAACGGGGCCGATTTCCCGCTTTAGCATACCCGATCCTTTGTCTTCGGGTTTTTAACGCACAATGATAAACAGTTTGTGGTATATGATTAAGAAGGCATTATATCTTTGTTTTCACCTTTGCGAAATACAATATCTTACCGTTAGAATGTTTTAACAGAGCTATATCCCATATGTTAAGTCAAAGGAGAAGAAAACATAAAAATGATGTCCAAATCAGATGGATTTTTTTTCGATTTTTTTCTTTCAGGAGAAAACGGTATTTTGAAAACAGTTTTGTACCGTGGGTATTTGGGACCACAATTTGGTATATATCGTCTTTGCTTAATAATATTCTATATCAGGATGTGATGGATGTCTATAGTTTATTTCTTTTACCCAGTCGTCTGTATTCAGCTGTCTCTAAAATCAGTGATACTCGCTACCAAAACTGCCTTTCTATAGTGACACATAGCAATACAGGTTCTACATATTGATAGATTGTATATCTATATCATGGCAAGGAAAATGCAGTTAAGTCATAAAGTCTAAGTCATAATGTTAAACTCCGTAAGTCTGGTTTCAACATCAAGAACTCATTGCCGTCATTATAATATGGAAGCAAATGGCATGCTGAGCAATGGGCGTGGAGAGTAATTTGTTCTAAAATAGTTGCACCAACATGCGGTTAAAACAAACTCCACGAAGCAACACAGCTACACTATTGTATCAGCGAATAGACTATATTGTTTTTATAACAGAATTTTCTACCAAGCAACTCTAAAAGCATATTGCTGTAAGATCATACACTATACAAGATAAAAAAATTCATTTATGAAGGTTGTATTATATAAAACGTACTAACAATGTCTGAGTAATTCTGACGTCATCCGATGCAATGACTTCTTAGTGTCGATACAAGGCTTATGGAGTTTAACATTATAAATCAGAACAAAAATTCTGACTTCAGTATCTTTGCAAGAATATGGATTTCAACATATCGATGTGTAGAACTTGTGTTGTTACGTGTCACTGACTAAAAGTAATTTTGGTTATGACTGAATTTACAGACAGCTAAATAATAGACTATAATAAATTTACTGAAACGTAAATTTGTTGTTTATATCGAAACACTGCGCATTATATTAAAGATATAAATATGTTCAAAATCCAAGTGGAACACATTTGTTGGCTTAAAAACAAATTCTAGTGCAAATACCTTTATCTGGATGGTAACTAATGTCAAGCTTGGAAGACCGTAAGTCAAGTTATCTACACTGATGCACCCATTAGCTTAGAATTGGTAGCAAGGCTACCCATGAGCACGCCTGTATGAGACTCACAAATGCAGAACTTCAGATCAAAGCATAAAGAACTGAAATGGTGAATTTAGTAATTTACGGTAATTAGTATTCTAACAGATCACCAACGAACGAACATCCCCCTTGCACAATTGTGCTTTATATGCATACAAAACTTCAGGTTAACACATGCAATCCTTTTTAAGATACCAGTCCTAATATTTTGATTAACAGTGATTCTAATACTAAATACATCAAATCAGGAATTCAGTAATTTACGGGATTTAATATGCACACACCCAATCAACGAAAGAATATCCCCTTCGAGCTATTGTGCTCTACATGTGTGCAAATTCTGAGCTAAATACAAACCATCCCTAACACTTTGTTTAACACTGATTCTTATGCACAATTTACTATATTCCAGAAAAAAACTTGACGAGAAGGTAATTCCATTTGTTTCAACACATAATGCTAATAATAACATCTTCCAAATCATTGTGAATACCATACCAATTCTAAACAACAGTTACAGTGTGAAAGATATTTTAGCCCAATCTAAGGTTATTAATAGCAAACGGCAGGCCCCAAGCCTCAAAAATGTTAACTGGCGCTCACTTTTCAGAAAAATCCGTGTTTCCATCGGTTTCTAAATGCAATAAACCTAGATGTGCAGCATTCATACACAGGTTAGAAGGATCAAGCTTTCAATTTGAGAGGGATGATTCTTTGTTTAATGTAAAATTTGACATGTGCTGCACTGCAAAAAAATGTCGTACATGCACTTGTTTGCATGGGGTGTGGCAAACAATATATTGGCCAGACCTCAGATCTCCGCTCCAGACTGATACTGCATCGACAACATATCAACAAGGAAGAATATTGTAATCTTCCAGTCAGTAAGCACACACGCTCATGCGCATTGTCATTGACTGCCTCGTTTAAAGTCTTTCCATTTTATAAAGTATTAGATGGAAAGCAAACCACCTTAGATGTAAAAGAAACTTTCTTCATAAATAAATACAACCCATGTCTCAATGGTAGTCACCGGCCCTAATACTGTATCTCATAATATGATGATGTACCACGTGCTTGTATAAGTTATGTTGATTAATTTTGTCAAACAAGTTCATTTTTTACTCATTGTATATATTATTCATTGTATATGTACAAATATTATGTCACAGATTAATCTATTGTTCGCAACTGAACAGCTTTATACATGTACGATCTTGTTCCCAGCAACAATTTACCCATGTATTATGCCATGTAGGACCTTGTTCCCAGCAACAATTTACCCATGTATTATGCCATGTAGGACCTTGTTCCCAGCAACAATTTACCCATGTATTATGTCATGTACGACCTTGATCCCAGCAACAATTTACCCATGTATTATGTCATGTACGACCTTGATCCCAGCAACAATTTACTCATGTATTATGCCATGTAGGACCTTGCTCCCAGCAACAATTTAGCCATGTATTATGCCATGTACGACCTTGTTCCCAGCAACAATTTACCCATGTATTATGCCATGTAGGACCTTGTTCCCAGCAAACAATTTATCCATGTATTATGCCATTTAACTAAACCACTGTCTGTTTTGACATGTACGTAACATGTTCCTTAGTTACTGGTAACACATATCCTGTATAAAGACCTCTGTGGACATTCATATTCATATTCCTTGAAAATAACATGAAGTTTGAAACTGCAGTTGGAATATAACAGAATGTAGAAAGTTGAGAGGCGATTTATTTTATATATATATAGGGCATAACTCATTTTCATTAAGAATCAGTCGAACCAAAATAAACATGTCATATTTCATGCGATTGTTGCATTCAACAAATCAGATCGTCTGAACGCGGTTCAATGAACAAACTTCCCTTTCATTTTTCCACATGTGGAATTGGACCGGTCGATACGAGAAATAGTATTATGGTATAAAGCGCAAACGTTTACAGAAGGACGGATGAATGGGCGGACAATACCCGCCATAATATAAAGGCCCGCAATGCGACCGCATAAAGAAAATTTGTGCAGACACCCAGTTATTTTGAGGAAATAAACTTTCAAAAAGAAGCAAACCTGGAATGCATTTAGGAGGAAGAGGCCCAATCCATTCTCCAGATTGACAGCTGAGACTCAGATCTGTGATGTCAGTTGTTTCGTTTTCCCATACGTAACCATCGACACAGGAGAACGTGACGTTGATGTCATGACTAACGATGACGTCAACATCACCTGTCCCATTCTCGTAGCGCATGTCCACATTTCCCCAGGACGGTAACTTGCACGGATCTGAAAATGTGTTGTGTTTGGCCAGTCATGTGTATGTATACTGTGACAGGGTATAAGGGTAAACGGGGGATGGGGGGCTCCGTGGCTCACACAGCGTAATTACCCAGGAGCCTCTCCCTATGCGGTCGCTGTGAGTTGAAGTCCAGCCCATGCTGGCGTCCCCTCCGGCCGTAAGCGGGAAGGTCTGCAGCAACCTGCGGATGGTCGTGGGTTTCCCCCGGGCATTTCCCGGTTTCCCCCTACCATAATGCTGGCTGCCGTCGTATGACTGAAATATTCTTGAGTACGGCGCAAAACACCAATCAAAATAAATAAATAAAATGTATGCATTCTGTGACAGGGTTAAAGTGTCATGTTTGGAGTCTGACCAGTCATGTGTATGTATACTGTGACAGGGCATAAGTGTCATATCTGATGTCTGGACATAGGCATCACAAACAGGTGAACAGACCACTTCAACGGAATAATAGTTATAGCGTCATCCTTGAAGTAAGGATAAAACCCGGGTCGAGTCATACCAAAGACTTGTTAGAGCGTCGCTTCGGTCTTAGCACTCAGAGGTTAGAGCAAGGAAACAAGATTGGGAGTCCCGGTGTCAGAATGGTGTGACGGTCATGCCTGGTGTCTTTGACATGACAGTTCAGTGGCTGTGGCAATTTGGCGACATGAACACCCCTGCCACGAGAAGACACAGTATATGTACACACACCTAACCCCCTCGTTCTCAATTAACTTGTTAATGACGACGTAAAAACAAACATATTAATATACAAAAGTCAACTGGAAATTTATGGTACCCAATTCACCTTGCCTGAATATAAGGCGGCTTGATACTCACCTGGTTTACATTCGGGTACCATCGGCCGCCATTCGCCCAAGGAGCATTCAGCAGTGACGTTCCTTGTATAGAGAAACTCTCCCTCAATGGTTAACTTGTCAATGTGATAGCCACGAGGACAGAAAACTTGCCTTATATCGCCGTCAGATGCAGGATAACCCTCTGCTCTGCCTAAATCGTCATATCCTTGACACGATTCTGTACGGGAAAATAAATTAATGTTTGCTGTGCTCGTCAATTTATTCTCATGCACATACACAATTCCATTTTTATTGGATTTTGAAAACTTCATTTTCAACTTATACGATGGGTTGAGGATACCGAAATGTCCGGCGTAAAACACCGAGCTTTGGCAAGCTACTGTCCCTCATTTGACGTACATGAAAGTCAGGGCACACTGTACATCCACTGGACCAGTCCTAGTCAGTACGGGTCGTCTCCGATCCTTAACGTTAAGCCTGAAGGGTCAGTTCTAGACGCTATCGGTAATTGCACGTGCGATAGTTGGTCACTACACAAAATAGAAATATAAAGTAGTTTGCCCTGTTCAAATCGCTCGGGAGACCTGCAGCCCCTCGGTAATTGCACGTGCAATAGTCGGTCACTACACAACGTCTAATGGAACAGTCCTAATCCGTAATCACGCTGTATCTTATCGATAACTTAGCTACATCTGATGGCCAGTCCTAACCGGTAATCAGGCTGTGTCTTATCGATAATTCTAACATACCTCCAAAAACTTTAACACTAAAAGCACTAGTGGGCGAAGTGTGCTCAAATTGATAATCTATACATAGTTGCCGTCCTTGCCAGGGACGCTGAGACGGTTCCATTTCGCTAATGAAATAGGGAAGCTGGGTTGTGCTGTCAGAACGTCGTCTGTTTTTTGTTGTTGTTTTTTTTTTTTAAATTTGACAGTTCACATTTTCCGAGGACAAAAGGCCAAATGAATCTACATATAACTGGTCAGGTAGTTTAGTTTAATACCGTTACAGACATCATGTGGCCAATAGGCACTTGTCTAGTGAGGTACAAAGATGTGTTATCAAACAACAAGCATTTAGGCAATATATCTGGATAAGCGCAACATGGACAACGATGCATTTATTCAACGTCCTCTTTACTAGTAACCTGTCCAAAACGGCAGCTTGCTGGTATTACAAGCAAGCGATAAGAAAGAACAGCTTAAGCGCGATGCAGGACTAAGTGGGCGGTACACTAACCACTGTCTCCGCAACATGCGATAATGTCCTTATTTGGCCACCGGAACGAGCCCAGCCTAAGGAGTTACATACGCAGGCCATCTGAAGAACAATGCCGCTCTTGGAGCAGTGTGGTACTGTTGTCTCCTCCCAGTCGTCAGATATCCCTATTACTGGTGTTAGCGCGTCTGGTTCTATAGCTACCGTCACCCACAAGCAGAGTGTGACCCTACTTGAACTTGAAGTTGTAGGCCTGAGTTTGCCGAAATCGGCTCCACATGGTCATCAAATTTTCGGCAACGCTACCATCTCAGGAAGCACCTTCCATTTCATTTTCAACTGAATTTAGAGCTCTCTCTGCGAAATAGTTTTGTATTAGTTCGACTTCCTTAAACGCATTATTCCTCTGTCGTCACAAAATTGCTATGTTCGAATGTAGAGGTTGAACTAACATGGAGCGGTGCTGGCGGGAAATGTGCAATTATTGGTCAATAATTATCACGTGCCTCGCTCGGACTCGATGATTTATTTCCCACCCATTCCATTGGCATCAACTTGCCCAAAATCATAACAACAAAACCAAGGCCGTTACATATTAACAAAACGGAGAGAGCGATTGTTTTCGGTGTTATTGTTTCCCCCCTAATGACCCCATTATTTCGTAACGATACGTTAAAATAGAAATATAAAGTAGTTTGCCCTGTTCAAATCGCTCGGGAGACCTGCAGCCCCTCGTTCACGTTTTATTTCTTACCTACCCTATCTGTGATGGACCAGTCTTAGCCAATAATCACACTGTGTCTTATCGATTACTAAGTTATCTCTAATAGACCAGTAATCATACTATGTCTGATGGCACAGTTGTAATCAATAACTACGTTACGTGTGATGCACGAGCCCTCGTCAGTAATTACGATACGTGTCAGTTCTAAGCAGTACCTACGCTACGTGTGATGGACCAGTCCTTGTCAGTACATAAGCTACGTGTGATGGACCAGTCCTTGTCAGTAACTACGCTACGTGTGATGGACCAGTCCTTGTCAATACATACGGTACGTGTGATGGATCAGTCCTAATCACTACCTGCGCTACATGTCACTACGCTACCAGTCACTACGCTACGTGTGATGATCCAATCCTTGTCAGTAACTACGCTACGTGTGATGGACCAGTCTTGTTTAGTACACTCGCTACGTGTGATGAACCAGTAATTGTTGATAACTACGCTACGTGTAATGTGCCAGTATTCATCAGTAACGACGCTACTTCTGATGGGCCAATCCACATCAGTAACTACGCTAGGTGTGATGGGCCAGCCCTTGTCAGTAACGACACTACTTGTGATGGGCCAGTCCTCGTCAGTAATTACGCTACGTGTGATGTGCCAGTATTCATCAGTAACGACGCTACTTGGGATGGGCCAATCCACATCAGTAACTACGCTAGGTGTGATGGGCCAGCCTTTGTCAGTAACGACGCTACTTTTGATGGGCCAGTCCTCGTCAGTAATTACGCTACGTGTGATGTGCCAGTATTCATCAGTAACAACGCTACTTGGGATGGGCCAATCCACATCAGTAACTACGCTAGGTGTGATGGGCCAGCCCACGTCAGTAACGACGCTACTTGTGATGGGCCAGTCCTCGTCAGTAACTACGCTACGTGTGATGTGCCAGTATTCATCAGTAACTACGCTACTTGTGATGGGCCAGTCCACGTCAGTAACTATGCTACGTGTGGAAAACTATGCTTCGTCAGTTTTTACGTTACGTGTCTTTACAGAACAGCATTTATCTAGAAAACTTCAACACAGACGCATCTGACCCCACAACAAATTCACACTTTCAACATCATCGTCATAGGGTTCTGTAACTGGGGTGTTTCTTTCGTCACTTTATAATGAATATGACATGAGATACTCCAAAATCATTGTTTCTACTAGGTTTGTATTAAATGAGAAGGCAATCGATTAGAGTGATTGCTTGGGGTCTAACGTCGTACTTAACAATTTTGCAGACATATGACGACGATAATCGATTAGACGATTAAAATTAGAGAAAACTAATGGAAACAGAAATAATCAAAGTACAAGTACAAATTCCACTATTCTGAAAAAAATAATGTGTTAAATTTAAAAGAAAGCATGTATTTATGTATGCTATGGGTTTTAGGATGTGCTTAACAATTTTTGTCATGTGACGACAAATAATAGAAAGTCTTTTATCTAAATGATGCTACTAGAATGTATTCTGTTATAGCAGCAGATTATTGTATTAAATGTAGCTCGCACATCCTTTAAATTTGACAAACATAATGTGCTAAAATAAGACGGTATGTTAAATATTATACAGAATTACGTTACAATAACGAAATATATTCTAGCATCACTCAGACAACAGAATTTTGGTTAAGATGAACACTTTATTCTTTTCATCAAGACAGAGCCTATCGCTATCAGTACCGGAAATGAATCTCATAGCACCAGAAAGACAAAACTGTATATACTTGTATGTCTTCAGCAGGTCGGGAAAACAAGATGGATCGGCGAAAAAGAAATAAACAAGAGCCACGCAATTTTACCTGCTTCACAACTGGGGACCCTGGGTTGCCATTCTCCGTAATGGCATCTGGCTTTGGAGACACCATCCTTCAAATGAAACCGTTTAGGATATTTGCATCTTATCTGGAAAGTGGAGATGTGACTTAATTGGCCGTCCTCTGTGTATGTTTGAGATATTACTTCCTCAAACCATTTCGCTTCGTAAAAACAAGGTTCTGTAAATTAATAAAAAATCTCAATGGTCTCCTTATGTCAAATGTCTGAAAATTCAATATAAAAATCGTATCTTTGTTTATACTAAAGATAGAACAACGATATAACGGTCAAAATAATCCTTATCAAGGAGTGAATGTATACAATAAAACCATCAGTAGTTAAGCTCAATCGAATTACATTCTAAAACAATGGCATGGGCTAAAATATGCATAACTCTATGTTAAAAAAAATCAATTGGTCATGTAAAATGTCATATTTTATACAGCTAAGATGTTCAAGAAATGTGACTGAAACAAACAGTAAACTTTTAATGATTAATTTGGCACTGCTATTGTCATAAATTACCAAAACGCGAGTATGGTGCGCATTGCCCGTTTATGAAATTTCTAACGAAACAGACGAATAATTTCAAACTACACATGGCGTAAAGCCGCAAATGAGAATCTAAATAACCGAGGACGAAAAGATTAGACACAGAATTTGTTTTCATTAAAAAAAATGTGGAAATCCAATGTCCTGTGGCCGTCTACAGTCGAGATTAAGACATCAGTCAGCACGTTGACCGACTTACTGATTCACTCATGTAGGTGTAATATTGATTGTTTGATTGTTTTGTTTGATTGATTGATTTATTGATTGACTGACTTGTGAGCCCAGATGATTTATGCTTCACACATCTTGAGAATTATTATGATTTACGTTTGACAACAGGTTTGTGGATCGACCACAATCCCAGAAGTACGTGAACTACTTTCGAGTACACTATACATGCTTATTGTGCTTTTTGGATGATGACAGAATAGATTATGTTATTGTTATAAACTACTGTGTTATATATGACAGTCTTGTTCTGTTAGTCCCGCAGAATATACCTCTGCTGGTGCAAAGGGATATTGTTTTAGCTATATGAAGATATCATGTAATAACGACGTAATCTGTTCTATGTTAAAGTTAGCAGACTAGGGATTAGAAAAGCATAAAATTGTGGTTGAGAAAACACGTGATGACCATCAAACAGGAGTCCTGGTGAAACGGTAATCGGTTCAATTCAATTTCATTTGTTCATCATCAAATAGTTTTATTGATTTATTTATCTATTTCATTGGTATTTTCTGCCGTTCTCAAAAATATTTCACTGACGGCGGCAAGCATTATGGTGGGAGGGAATCGGGCAGAACCCCGGGGGACACCCATGATTATCCCTAAGTTGCAGACGTGGAGATAAATCACACCTTAATATTGCCATGGGTGTCTTATTTAGATTTAAAAAAAAGGCCAAATAAATGGATATCTGTCAGAATATTGCGTTTCAGCAAAGTTTCATAAATTTCACAGGGTTGTATCAATGCCTGTGTTAACTCAGACTAGTGAATCAGGTCTCACGGGTTAATGTTTATATTTGTGGTTGGATTAACTCAGACTGGTGAATCAAGTGTCACGGGTTAATGTTTGTATCAATGCCTGGATTAACTCAAACTGATCAATCAAGTGCCACCGGTTAATATTCGTATCAATGCCTGGATTAACTCAGACTGGTGAATCAAACGGGTTAATGTTTGTATCAATGCCTGGATTAACTCAGACTGGTGAATCAAACGGGTAAATGTTTGTATCAGTGCCTGGATTAACTCAGACTAGTGAATCAAGTGTCACGGGTAAATGTTTGTATCAATGCCTGGATTAACTCAGACTGGTGAATCAAGTGTCACGGGATAATGTTTGTATCAGTGCTTGGATTAACTCAGACTGGTGAATCAAGTGTTACGGGTAAATGTTTGTATCAATGCCTGGATTAACTCAGACTGGTGAATCAAGGGTTACGGGTAAATGTTTGTATCAATGCTTGGATTAACTCAGACTGGTGAATCAAGTGTCACGGGATAATGTTTGTATCAATGCTTGGATTAACTCAGACTGGTGAATCAAGTGTCACGGGTAAATGTTTGTATCAATGCCTGGATTAAACTTCATTTTCAAATTATACGATGGGTTGAGGATACCGAAATGTCCGGCGTAAACCACCGAGCTTTGGCAAGCTACTGTCCCTCATTTGACGTACATGAAAGTCACGGCACACTGTACATCCACTGGACCAGTCCTAGTCAGTACGGGTCGTCTCCAATCCTTAACGTTAAGCCTGAAGGGTCAGTTCTAGACGCTATCGGTAATTGCACGTGCGATAGTTGGTCACTACACAAAATAGAAATATAAAGTAGTTTGCCCTGTTCAAATCGCTCGGGAGACCTGCAGCCCCTCGTTCACGTTTTATTTCTTACCTACCCTATCTGTGATGGACCAGTCTTAGCCAATAATCACACTGTGTCTTATCGATTACTAAGTTATCTCTAATAGACCAGTAATCATACTATGTCTGATGGCACAGTTGTAATCAATAACTACGTTACGTGTGATGCACGAGCCCTCGTCAGTAATTACGATACGTGTCAGTTCTAAGCAGTACCTACGCTGCGTTCTCGTCACCGGCCAGTCCTAGTCAGTAACTATATGGGCAACTCGTGAAGAATCAGTCCTTGTCAGTAACTACGCTACATGAGATGGCCCAGTCCATGTCAGTAACTACGCTACATGTGATAGCCCAGTCCTTGTCAGTAACTAAGCTACGTGTGATGAGCCAGTCCTTGTCAGTAATTACGCTACGTGTGATGAGCCAGTCCTTGTCAGTAACTACGCTACGTGTGATAGGCCAGTCTTGTTTAGTACATTCGCTAGGTGTGTTAGACCAATATGTGTCGATAACTGCGCTACGCGTAATGTGCCAGTATTCATCAGTAACGACGCTACTTCTGATGGGCCAATCCACGTCAGTAACCACGCTACGTGTAATGGGCCAGTCCTTGTCAGTAACGAAGCTACTTGTGATGGGCCAGTATTCATCAGTAACGACGCTACTTGTGATGGGCCAGTCCACGTCTGTAACTACGCTACGTGTGTCTTCGTCAGTTTTTACGTTACGTGTCTTTACAGAACAGCATTTATCTGGAAAACTTCAACACAGACGCATCTGACCCCACAACAAATTCACACTTTCAACATCATCGTCAGAGGGTTCTGTAACTGGGGTGTTTCTTTCGTCACTTTATAATGAATATGACATGAGATACTCCAAAATCATTGTTTCTAACCTGGGCCACAAGCCAGAGCACTACTCTGCGACCATGTTCCGTAGACACAGTGGTTCATGTTGTTTTTCGCTATCCTGTAACCCGTGTCACAAACTAGTTTAGCCGTCGCTTGGTGGGGGACACGTTTTGTAACTCTGGCCGTGTCGTCATCAGAATAGATGATTCTCCCGTGAGTAATACTCTCCAGTAATTCACACGACGCTGTAAGCAAAGTAGAGTTTGGAAATAGACATTCTGTTGTAGTTTACATGAACAGTAGACCAAAAGTACATCTACTAGGTTTGTATTAAATGAGAAGGCAATCGATTAGAGTGATTGCTTGGGGTCTAACGTCGTACTTAATTTTTCAGACATATGACGACGATAATCGATTAGACGATTAAAGTTAGAGAAAACTAATGGAAACAGAAATAATCAAAGTACAAGTACAAATTCCACTATTTTGAAAAAAAAATAATGTGTTAATTTTAAAAGAAAGTATGTATTTATGTATGCTATGGGTTTTAGGATGTGCTTAACAATTTTTGTCATGTGACGACAAATAATAGAAAGTCTTTTGTCTAAATGATGCTACTAGAATGTATTCTGTTATAGCAGCAGATTATTGTATTAAATGTAGCTCGCACACCCTCTAAATTTGACAAACATAATGTGCTAAAATAAGACGGTATGTTAAATATTATACAGAATTACGTTACAATAACGAAATATATTCTAGCATCACTCAGACAACAGAATTTTGGTTAAGATGAACACTTTATTCTTTTCATCAAGACAGAGTGAGCCTATCGCTATCAGTACCGGAAATGAATCTCATATCACCAGAAAGACAAAACTGTATATACTTGTATGTCTTCAGCAGGTCGGGAAAACAAGATGGATCGGCGAAAAAGAAATAAACAAGAGCCACGCAATTTTACCTGCTTCACAACTGGGGACCCTGGGTTGTCATTCTCCGTAATGGCATCTGGCTTTGGAGACACCATCCTTCAAATGAAACCGTTTAGGATATTTGCATCTTATCTGGAGAGTGGAGTTGTGACTTAATTTGCCGTCCTCTGTGTATGTTTGAGATATTACTTCCTCAAACCGTTTCGCTTCGTAAAAACAAGGTTCTGTAAATTAATAAAAAATCTCAATGGTCTCCTTATGTCAAATGTCTGAAAATTAATATAAAAATCGTATCTTTGTTTATACTAAAGATAGAACAACGATATAACGGTCAAAATAATCCTTATCAAGGAGTGAATGTATACAATAAAACCATCAGTAGTTAAGCTCAATCGAATTACATTCTAAAACAATGGCAAGGGCTAAAATATGCATAACTCTATGTTAAAAAAATTCAATTGGTCATGTAAAATGTCGTATCTTATACAACTAAGAAGTTCAAGAAATGTGACTGAAACAAACAGTAAACTTTAAATGATTAATTTTGCACTGCTATTGTCATAAATTACCAAAACGCGAGTATGGTGCGCATTGCCCGTTTATGAAATTTCTAACGAAACAGACGAATAATTTCAAACTACACATGGCATAAAGCTGCAAATGATAATCTAAATAACCGAGGACGAAAAGATTAGACACAGAATTTGTTTTCATTAAAAAAATTGTGGAAATCCAATGTCCTGTGGCCGTCTACAGTCGAGATTAAGGCATCAGTCAGCACGTTGACCGACTTACTGATTCACCCATGTAGGTGTAATATTGATTTTTTGTTTGATTGATTGATTTATTGATTGACTGACTTGTGAGCCCAGATGATTTATGCTTCACACATCTTGAGAATTATTATGATTTACGTTTGACAACAGGTTTGTGGATCGACCACAATCCCAGAAGTACGTGAACTACTTTCGAGTACACTATACATGCTTATTGTGCTTTTTGGATGATGACAGAATAGATTATGTTATTGTTATAAACTACTGTGTTATATATGACAGTCTTGTTCTGTTAGTCCCGCAGAATATACCTCTGCTGGTGCAAAGGGATATTGTTTTAGCTATATGAAGATATCATGTAATAACGACGTAATCTGTTCTATGTTAAAGTTAGCAGACTAGGGATTAGAAAAGCATAAAATTGTGGTTGAGAAAACACGTGATGACCATCAAACAGGAGTCCTGGTGAAACGGTAATCGGTTCAATTCAATTTCATTTGTTCATCATCAAATAGTTTTATTGATTTATTTATCTATTTCATTGGTATTTTCTGCCGTTCTCAAAAATATTTCACTGACGGCGGCAAGCATTATGGTGGGAGGGAATCGGGCAGAACCCCGGGGGACACCCATGATTATCCCTAAGTTGCAGACGTGGAGATAAATCACACCTTAATATTGCCATGGGTGTCTTATTTAGATTTAAAAAAAAGGCCAAATAAATGGATATCTGTCAGAATATTGCGTTTCAGCAAAGTTTCATAAATTTCACAGGGTTGTATCAATGCCTGTGTTAACTCAGACTAGTGAATCAGGTCTCACGGGTTAATGTTTATATTTGTGGTTGGATTAACTCAGACTGGTGAATCAAGTGTCACGGGTTAATGTTTGTATCAATGCCTGGATTAACTCAAACTGATCAATCAAGTGCCACCGGTTAATATTCGTATCAATGCCTGGATTAACTCAGACTGGTGAATCAAACGGGTTAATGTTTGTATCAATGCCTGGATTAACTCAGACTGGTGAATCAAACGGGTAAATGTTTGTATCAGTGCCTGGATTAACTCAGACTAGTGAATCAAGTGTCACGGGTAAATGTTTGTATCAATGCCTGGATTAACTCAGACTGGTGAATCAAGTGTCACGGGATAATGTTTGTATCAGTGCTTGGATTAACTCAGACTGGTGAATCAAGTGTTACGGGTAAATGTTTGTATCAATGCCTGGATTAACTCAGACTGGTGAATCAAGGGTTACGGGTAAATGTTTGTATCAATGCTTGGATTAACTCAGACTGGTGAATCAAGTGTCACGGGATAATGTTTGTATCAATGCTTGGATTAACTCAGACTGGTGAATCAAGTGTCACGGGTAAATGTTTGTATCAATGCCTGGATTAAACTTCATTTTCAAATTATACGATGGGTTGAGGATACCGAAATGTCCGGCGTAAACCACCGAGCTTTGGCAAGCTACTGTCCCTCATTTGACGTACATGAAAGTCACGGCACACTGTACATCCACTGGACCAGTCCTAGTCAGTACGGGTCGTCTCCAATCCTTAACGTTAAGCCTGAAGGGTCAGTTCTAGACGCTATCGGTAATTGCACGTGCGATAGTTGGTCACTACACAAAATAGAAATATAAAGTAGTTTGCCCTGTTCAAATCGCTCGGGAGACCTGCAGCCCCTCGTTCACGTTTTATTTCTTACCTACCCTATCTGTGATGGACCAGTCTTAGCCAATAATCACACTGTGTCTTATCGATTACTAAGTTATCTCTAATAGACCAGTAATCATACTATGTCTGATGGCACAGTTGTAATCAATAACTACGTTACGTGTGATGCACGAGCCCTCGTCAGTAATTACGATACGTGTCAGTTCTAAGCAGTACCTACGCTGCGTTCTCGTCACCGGCCAGTCCTAGTCAGTAACTATATGGGCAACTCGTGAAGAATCAGTCCTTGTCAGTAACTACGCTACATGAGATGGCCCAGTCCATGTCAGTAACTACGCTACATGTGATAGCCCAGTCCTTGTCAGTAACTAAGCTACGTGTGATGAGCCAGTCCTTGTCAGTAATTACGCTACGTGTGATGAGCCAGTCCTTGTCAGTAACTACGCTACGTGTGATAGGCCAGTCTTGTTTAGTACATTCGCTAGGTGTGTTAGACCAATATGTGTCGATAACTGCGCTACGCGTAATGTGCCAGTATTCATCAGTAACGACGCTACTTCTGATGGGCCAATCCACGTCAGTAACCACGCTACGTGTAATGGGCCAGTCCTTGTCAGTAACGAAGCTACTTGTGATGGGCCAGTATTCATCAGTAACGACGCTACTTGTGATGGGCCAGTCCACGTCTGTAACTACGCTACGTGTGTCTTCGTCAGTTTTTACGTTACGTGTCTTTACAGAACAGCATTTATCTGGAAAACTTCAACACAGACGCATCTGACCCCACAACAAATTCACACTTTCAACATCATCGTCAGAGGGTTCTGTAACTGGGGTGTTTCTTTCGTCACTTTATAATGAATATGACATGAGATACTCCAAAATCATTGTTTCTAACCTGGGCCACAAGCCAGAGCACTACTCTGCGACCATGTTCCGTAGACACAGTGGTTCATGTTGTTTTTCGCTATCCTGTAACCCGTGTCACAAACTAGTTTAGCCGTCGCTTGGTGGGGGACACGTTTTGTAACTCTGGCCGTGTCGTCATCAGAATAGATGATTCTCCCGTGAGTAATACTCTCCAGTAATTCACACGACGCTGTAAGCAAAGTAGAGTTTGGAAATAGACATTCTGTTGTAGTTTACATGAACAGTAGACCAAAAGTACATCTACTAGGTTTGTATTAAATGAGAAGGCAATCGATTAGAGTGATTGCTTGGGGTCTAACGTCGTACTTAATTTTTCAGACATATGACGACGATAATCGATTAGACGATTAAAGTTAGAGAAAACTAATGGAAACAGAAATAATCAAAGTACAAGTACAAATTCCACTATTTTGAAAAAAAAATAATGTGTTAATTTTAAAAGAAAGTATGTATTTATGTATGCTATGGGTTTTAGGATGTGCTTAACAATTTTTGTCATGTGACGACAAATAATAGAAAGTCTTTTGTCTAAATGATGCTACTAGAATGTATTCTGTTATAGCAGCAGATTATTGTATTAAATGTAGCTCGCACACCCTCTAAATTTGACAAACATAATGTGCTAAAATAAGACGGTATGTTAAATATTATACAGAATTACGTTACAATAACGAAATATATTCTAGCATCACTCAGACAACAGAATTTTGGTTAAGATGAACACTTTATTCTTTTCATCAAGACAGAGTGAGCCTATCGCTATCAGTACCGGAAATGAATCTCATATCACCAGAAAGACAAAACTGTATATACTTGTATGTCTTCAGCAGGTCGGGAAAACAAGATGGATCGGCGAAAAAGAAATAAACAAGAGCCACGCAATTTTACCTGCTTCACAACTGGGGACCCTGGGTTGTCATTCTCCGTAATGGCATCTGGCTTTGGAGACACCATCCTTCAAATGAAACCGTTTAGGATATTTGCATCTTATCTGGAGAGTGGAGTTGTGACTTAATTTGCCGTCCTCTGTGTATGTTTGAGATATTACTTCCTCAAACCGTTTCGCTTCGTAAAAACAAGGTTCTGTAAATTAATAAAAAATCTCAATGGTCTCCTTATGTCAAATGTCTGAAAATTAATATAAAAATCGTATCTTTGTTTATACTAAAGATAGAACAACGATATAACGGTCAAAATAATCCTTATCAAGGAGTGAATGTATACAATAAAACCATCAGTAGTTAAGCTCAATCGAATTACATTCTAAAACAATGGCAAGGGCTAAAATATGCATAACTCTATGTTAAAAAAATTCAATTGGTCATGTAAAATGTCGTATCTTATACAACTAAGAAGTTCAAGAAATGTTACTGAAACAAACAGTAAACTTTAAATGATTAATTTTGCACTGCTATTGTCATAAATTACCAAAACGCGAGTATGGTGCGCATTGCCCGTTTATGAAATTTCTAACGAAACAGACGAATAATTTCAAACTACACATGGCATAAAGCTGCAAATGATAATCTAAATAACCGAGGACGAAAAGATTAGACACAGAATTTGTTTTCATTAAAAAAATTGTGGAAATCCAATGTCCTGTGGCCGTCTACAGTCGAGATTAAGGCATCAGTCAGCACGTTGACCGACTTACTGATTCACCCATGTAGGTGTAATATTGATTTTTTGTTTGATTGATTGATTTATTGATTGACTGACTTGTGAGCCCAGATGATTTATGCTTCACACATCTTGAGAATTATTATGATTTACGTTTGACAACAGGTTTGGAGATCGACCACAATCCCAGAAGTACGTGAACTACTTTCGAGTACACTATACATGCTTATTGTGCTTTTTGGATGATGACAGAATAGATTATGTTATTGTTATAAACTACTGTGTTATATATGACAGTCTTGTTCCGTTAGTCCCGCAGAATATACCTCTGCTGGTGCAAGGGGATATTGTTTTAGCTATATGAAGATATCATGTGGTAACAACGTAATCTGCTCTATGTTAAATTTAGCAGACTAGGGATTAGAAAAGCATAAAATTGTGGTTGAGAAAACACGTGATGACCACCAAACAGGAGTCCTGGTGATTTTACAGGGATTAAATATCTGACAAAGCTGCGATAAAGTATTAACCTTTCGATAAAGTTGAATTCTCAAGACTTATTGATGTTCCGGTTGAATCCCAAGTTCGGTTTTTGCCTAGGACTTCAAAATTCTCTATCTTGGTATTTCCTCTCAAATCCTCTTGTAAAGGTACAAGTAAAGCAGATGTCGATCCCGAGGCAGTGAAACAATGTAAATTGTACCGGCGTAGAATTTAACTTGTCTACACATTGGGTGAGTCAGGGAATCAGTGTATACCAGATGTAAGGATGTGTTAGAGTGGTAAAGTCAGCGAAACTTTCCTTTTGCAGTTGAATAGGAGCGGGGCTGAGCCTTACCCACGGAGAGTTCAGCTGGCGTGAGCTAAACCATTGCTTACACTGAGCATACATAAATAAATAAATCAATCAGTCAGTCAACGAAAACATAGACGCTTTATTGCCTGCCTATATTTACGAGACAATATTCTTATTTACGGAAGCCCACAAAAATAACTATTTATTTACATTGAATAGTCATTCTTGAACACATTTTTTAAAATAATTTCTTTGTTATTTATATTTTTGTTGTTAAAATGTGAACAGTTGTAAGAAGTCAGATGTTTTGTTGCAATTTTTTTCTAATTCCATAGTGTAATCCTGCGCAGAGAGATGTTTAGTAATAGAACTATTTAAATTTAGATATCTATTTCAGCAACAAGACGCATTAAACACACTTGGAGTGTCTTCAGCTGTTTTAGTGCTTATTGCATTTATTTACAACAGTATGGCAGAGAAAATGAAAATCGAGCGGTAAGGTTAAATTAAATCGAGTATTATTACGGAGTTTATGGCGCAAAAGAATAATTAACTGTCAGCAGGTGTATGGCTGGTGGAATTTGCTTCCATTTGATGTTTATAGAGCACGTGGATTGGCAGGCTACTTACCCATATATTTAAGCTAAGAGAATGAAAAAGTTCGTTAAAAAATGTGCCATTCAAGTCCGATTGAAATATTGCTAATTTTCATGTGAGTGGTGAAGCAAAGTTTGTACACATTAGATGTGAGCTTAAAGTGAAAGACAGCACCTGACTTATGTTTATGTCCACTGAAAGACTACCATTCAAAGTATCTTAAACCGGCATTAAATATGTTTTAGAATTTTTAAACCCAGTAAAAGTCTGGTGAAACTTCGTCTTGACACAGCTTAAGCACGTCTCCACTATCGAGGGCAAGGTGACGTAACGTTTACTCTAGCTCTCTAACGTCGAAGTTATTTTCCATATTATATTCAAAGCAGTAGCCTATAGCAGATAAAACTTGTACACTTTGGCGATGAAGGTCCAAGCGATATATAGGTTTTTCGGAAATTGGACATACTGGAAGGATATTTCTTCCATTGCTTGAACTGTTGATACAGTACGCCTGGTATATCATTTACAGTTTAAACGCATTATTCCTCTGTCGTCACATAATTGTTATGTTCGAATGTAGAGGTTGAACTGACATGGAGAGGTGCTGGCGGGAAATTTATTGCATTTATTGGTCAATAATTATCACGTGCCTCGCAGGGATTGGATGATTTATTTCCCACCCATTCCATTGGCATCAACTTGCCCCAAATCATAACAACAAAACCAAGACCGTTACATATTAACAAAACGGAGAGAGCGATTGTTTTCGGTGTTATTGTTTCCCCCTAATGACCCCATTATTTCATAACGATACGTTAAAATAGAAATATAAAGTAGTTTGCCCTGTTCAAATCGCTCGGGAGACCTGCAGCCCCTCGTTCACGTTTTATTTCTTACCTACCCTATCTGTGATGGACCAGTCTTAGCCAATAATCACACTGTGTCTTATCGATTACTAAGTTATCTCTAATAGACCAGTAATCATACTATGTCTGATGGAACAGTTGTAATCACTAACTACGTTACGTGTGATGCACGAGCCCTCGTCAGTAATTACGATACGTGTCAGTTCTAAGCAGTACCTTTGCTACGTTCTCGTCACCGGCCAGTCCTAGTCAGTAACTATATGGGCAACTCGTGAAGAATCAGTCCTTGTCAGTAACTACGCTACATGTGATGGACCAGTCCTTGTCAATACATACGGTACGTGTGATGGACCAGTCCTTGTCAATACATACGCTACGTGTGATGAACCAGTCCATGTCAGTACATACGCTACGTGTGATGGACCAGTCCTTGTCAGTAACTACGCTACGTGTGATGGACCAGTCCTTGTCAATACATACGCTACATGTGATGGACCAGTCCTAATCACTAACTGCGCTACATGTCACTACGCTACCAGTCACTACGCTACGTGTGATGATCCAATCCTTGTCAGTAACTACGCTACGTGTGATGGACCAGTCTTGTTTAGTACACTCGCTACGTGTGATGAACCAGTAATTGTCGATAACTACGCTACGTGTAATGTGCCAGTATTCATCAGTAACGACGCTACTTCTGATGGGCCAATCCACGTCAGTAACTACGCTAGGTGTGATGGGCCAGCCTTTGTCAGTAACGACGCTACTTGTGATGGGCCAGTCCTCGTCAGTAACTACGCTACGTGTAATGTGCCAGTATTCATCAGTAACGACGCTACTTCTGATGGGCCAGTCCACGTCTGTAACTACGCTACGTATTGAAAAGCGGTCTTCGTCAGTTCTTACGTTACGTGTCTTTACAAAACAGCATTTATCTGGAAAACTTCAACACAGACGCATCTGACCCCACAACAAATTCACACTTTCAACGTCATCGTCATAGGGTTCTGTAACTGGGGTGTTTCTTTCGTCACTTTATAATGAATATGACATGAGATACTCCAAAATCATTGTTTCTAACCAGGGTCACAAGCCAGAGCACTACTCTGAGACCATATTCCGTAGACACAGTGGGTCATGTTGTTTTTCGCTATCCTGTAACCCATGTCACAAACTAGTTTAGCCGTCGCTTGGTGGGGGACACGTTTTGTAACTCTGGCCGTGTCGTCATCAGAATAGATGATTCTCCCGTGAGTAATACTCTCCAGTAATTCACACGACTCTGTAAGCAAAGTAGAGTTTGGAAATAGACATTCTGTTACAGCTTACATGGACAGCAGACCAAAAGTACATCTACTAGGTTTGTATTAAATGAGAAGGCAATCGATTAGAGTGATTGCTTGGGGTCTAACGTCGTACTTAACAATTTTTCAGACATATGACGACGATAATCGATTAGACGATTAAAGTTAGAGAAAACTAATGGAAACAGAAATAATCAAAGTACAAGTACAAATTCCACTATTCTGAAAAACATAATGTGTTAAATTTAAAAGAAAGTATGTATTTATGTATGCTATGGGTTTTAGGATGTGCTTAACAATTTTTGTCATGTGACGACAAATAATAGAAAGTCTTTTATCTAAATGATGCTACTAGAATGTATTCTGTTATAGCAGCAGATTATTGTATTAAATGTAGCTCGCACATCCTTTAAATTTGACAAACATAATGTGCTAAAATAAGACGGTATGTTAAATATTATACAGAATTACGTTACAATAACGAAATATATTCTAGCATCACTCAGACAACAGACTTTTGGTTAAGATGAACACTTTATTCTTTTCATCAAGACAGAGTGAGCCTATCGCTATCAGTACCGGAAATGAATCTCATATCACCAGAAAGACAAAAATGTATATACTTGTATGTCTTCAGCAGGTCGGGAAAACAAGATGGATCGGCGAAAAAGAAATAAACAAGAGCCACGCAATTTTACCTGCTTCACAACTGGGGACCCTGGGTTGCCATTCTCCGTAATGGCATCTGGCTTTGGAGACACCATCCTTCAAATGAAACCGTTTAGGATATTTGCATCTTATCTGGAGAGTGGAGTTGTGACTTAATTTGCCGTCCTCTGTGTATGTTTGAGATATTACTTCCTCAAACCGTTTCGCTTCGTAAAAACAAGGTTCTGTAAATTAATAAAAAATCTCAATGGTCTCCTTATGTCAAATGTCTGAAAATTAATATAAAAATCGTATCTTTGTTTATACTAAAGATAGAACAACAATATAACGGTCAAAATAATCCTTATCAAGGAGTGAATGTATACAATAAAACCATCAGTAGTTAAGCCCAATCGAATTACATTCTAAAACAATGGCAAGGGCTAAAATATGCATAACTCTATGTTAAAAAAATTCAATTGGTCATGTAAAATGTCGTATTTTATACAACTAAGAAGTTCAAGAAATGTGACTGAAACAAACAGTAAACTTTAAATGATTAATTTTGCACTGCTATTGTCATAAATTACCAAAACGCGAGTATGGTGCGCATTGCCCGTTTATGAAATTTCTAACGAAACAGACGAATAATTTCAAACTACACATGGCATAAAGCTGCAAATGATAATCTAAATAACCGAGGACGAAAAGATTAGACACAGAATTTGTTTTCATTAAAAAAATTGTGGAAATCCAATGTCCTGTGGCCGTCTACAGTCGAGATTAAGGCATCAGTCAGCACGTTGACCGACTTACTGATTCACCCATGTAGGTGTAATATTGATTTTTTGTTTGATTGATTGATTTATTGATTGACTGACTTGTGAGCCCAGATGATTTATGCTTCACACATCTTGAGAATTATTATGATTTACGTTTGACAACAGGTTTGGAGATCGACCACAATCCCAGAAGTACGTGAACTACTTTCGAGTACACTATACATGCTTATTGTGCTTTTTGGATGATGACAGAATAGATTATGTTATTGTTATAAACTACTGTGTTATATATGACAGTCTTGTTCCGTTAGTCCCGCAGAATATACCTCTGCTGGTGCAAGGGGATATTGTTTTAGCTATATGAAGATATCATGTGGTAACAACGTAATCTGCTCTATGTTAAATTTAGCAGACTAGGGATTAGAAAAGCATAAAATTGTGGTTGAGAAAACACGTGATGACCACCAAACAGGAGTCCTGGTGATTTTACAGGGATTAAATATCTGACAAAGCTGCGATAAAGTATTAACCTTTCGATAAAGTTGAATTCTCAAGACTTATTGATGTTCCGGTTGAATCCCAAGTTCGGTTTTTGCCTAAGACTTCAAAATTCTCTATCTTGGTATTTCCTCTCAAATCCTCTTGTAAAGGTACAAGTAAAGCAGATGTCGATCCCGAGGCAGTGAAACGGTAATCGGTTCAATTCAATTTCATTTGTTCATCATCAAATAGTTTTATTTATTTATTTATCTATTTCATTGGTATTTTATGCCGTTCTCAAAAATATTTCACTGACGGCGGCAAGCATTATGGTGGGAGGGAATCGGGCAAAACCCCGGGGGACACCCATGATTATCCCTAAGTTGCAGACGTGGAGATATATCACACCTTAATATTGCCATGGGTGTCTTATTTAGATTAAAAATAAAGGCCAAATAAATGGATATCTGTCAGAATATTGCGTTTCAGCAAAGTTTCATAAATTTCACAGGGTTGTATCAATGCCTGTGTTAACTCAGACTAGTGAATCAGGTCTCACGGGTTAATGTTTATATTTGTGGTTGGATTAACTCAAACTGGTGAATCATGTGTCACGGGTTAATGTTTGTATCAATGCTTGGATTAACTCAGACTGGTGAATCAAATGCCACGGGTTAATATTTGTATCAGTGCCTGGATTAACTCAGACTGGTGAATCAAACTGGTAAACGTTTGTATCAATGCCTGGATTAACTCAGACTGGTGAATTCAGTATCACGTGTAAATGTTTGTATCAGTGCTTGGATTAACTCAGACTGGTGAATCAAGGGTTACGGGATAATGTTTGCATCAATGCTTGGATTAACTCAGACTGGTAAATCAAGTGTCACGGGTAAATGTTTGTATAAGTGCTTGGATTAACTCAGACTAGTGAATTAAGTGTCACGGGATAATGTTTATATCAATGCTTGGATTAACTCAGACTGGTGAATCAAGTGTCACGGGTAAATGTTTGTATAAGTGCTTGGATTAACTCAGACTGGTGAATTAAGTGTCACGGGATAATGTTTGTATCAGTGCCTGGATTAACTCAGACTAGTGAATCAAGTGTCTCGGGATAATGTTTGTATCAATGCCTGGGTTAATTCAGACTGGTGAATCAAGTGTCACGGGTAAATGTTTGTATCAATGCCTTGATTAACTCAGACTGGTGAATCAAGTGTCACGGGTTAATGTTTTATCAGTGCCTGGATTAACTCAGACTGGTGAATCAAGTGTCACGGGTAAATGTTTGTATCAATGCCTTGATTAACTCAGACTGGTGAATCAAGTGTCACGGGTTAATGTTTTATCAGTGCCTGGATTAACTCAGACTGGTGAATCAAGTGTCACGACTTAATGTTTGTATCAGTGCCTGGATGAACTCAGACTAGTGAATCAAGTGTCACGACTTAATGTTTGTATCAATGCCTGGATTAACTCAGACTGGTGAATCAAGTGTCACGAGTTAGTGTTTGTATCAATGCCTGGGTTAATTCAACTAATTAATCAAGTGTCACGGGTAAATGTTTGTACCAATGCCTGGATTACCTCAGGCTGGTGAATCAAGTGTTACGGGTTAATGTTTGTATCAATGCCTGGGTTAACTCAGACTGGTGAATCAAGTGCCACAACTTAATGTTTGCATTCATGCCTAGGGTTAACTCACATTATAGATTCAAGTGCCACAGGTTAATGTTTGCGTTAATGTGTGGTTACAAAGCCTTCGTTCAGACAATTACTTACCAGACTCACATTGAAGATTTCCACTGATTTCCCACGTGGTGTTGTAACATGTCAATTGCGGACTGATTCCCTTATGAACAGTTCTATATCCCTTTCTACATTGCAATTTCAGAATAGCGTCGTGCTCGAATCTAGTAGCTGTTGAGTCATCCATCACTTCCATACCCAGGGGTAAATCTTTTGGATACGAACAATAATCTGAAGTGGGATGAATGAAAAGTGAATTGGCAGAGAGTCTGCCTGGACGATTGGGTAAGATATTGATTAATTACCTTTCGTCATTAATTAAGCCCACAAAATTATTTTTGTGGGCTTCCGTAAACAAGAATATTGTCTCGTAAATATGGGCAGACAATAAAGCGTCTATGTTTTTTATGACTGACTGATTGATTCATTGATTTATTGATTTATTGATTTATGTATTTATGCATTAATTTATTCATCACTAGACAGGGATGCTCAGTGTAAGCAATGGTTTTGGCCACAAACTCCAATGGTTACTAACTGGCTGACTCACTGAATGACTAAATCACTGATTGGCTGACTCGTGCACTGGCTCTTTCACCGTTTAGTAATCGTTGAATCCTTCAGTTGCGGAATAGGCTATTTGTCCAATGATCCAGTCAGCAGACTGTTCGTTCAGTGTTTCATTAACAGAAGGCTAATCAACAGATTTATTAACGGATTAACTGATAGTTGGTTGGATGATTACAGATAAGGTATCCTCAGCTTAGATCCCCTGTTCCCATTTTCTTTAACCCCATTTAACTTAGTCCGCTCATTACATTGTTCTGATAGCACAGTGCAGAATGGAAACACACAATCAGGAATTTTGTTATATTCTTATTTCGAAACTTAACGGCTTTAGTTACAACCGCGAGAGAACTCTCCAAGAGATATTCTGATAACACGTTTTACACAGCAAACCAGCCGCTAGGCCTGTTGTTTCTGCAGTGTTTGTCCCTATTCGTACAGGGGGAGTGGAAAGTGATTATGCCATCAGATTTTGTCTGTCGGCGTATTTCTTAGTGAACAGCTGGATCCCATACTCGCACAAAAATTAGTCTATACTTTCGTATTTGGTCTCTAAGACATACGCGTGTGAACAAATGAATTGTAGATTTCATGACAAATTATGCGATACTATATGTATTTGGTCTCTAAGACACGCGTGTGAACAAATGGATTGTAGATTTCGTGACAAATTAGGCTGTACTATATGTATTTGGTCTCTAAGACACGCGTGTGAACAAGTGCATTCTAGATTTCATGACAAATTAGCCTATACTATATGTATTTGGTCTCTAAGACACGCGTGTGAACAAATGGATTGTAGATTTCATGACAAATTAGGCTATACTATATGTATTTGGTCTCTAAGACACGCGTGTGAACAAATGGATTGTAGATTTGATGACAAATTAGGCTATACTATATGTATTTGGTCTCTAAGACACGCGTGTGAACAAATGGATTGTAGATTTCATGACAAATTAGGCTGTACTATATGTATTTGGTCTCTAAGACACGCGTGTGAACAAATGGATTGTAGATTTGATGACAAATTAGGCCATACTATATGTATTTGGTCTCTAAGACACGCGTGTGAACAAATGGATTGTAGATTTGATGACAAATTAGGCTATACTATATGTATTTGGTCTCTAAGACACGCGTGTGAACAAATGGATTGTAGATTTCATGACAAATTAGTTTATACTATACTATACAGACAAATTAGGCCATACTCTTGTATTTGTTCTCAAGGAAACACATCTATGAACGACTAAATCCTACATTCGCAGATAAATTAGGCTATATACCTGTATTTTAGGTACACTTTGGGGAATAATTTAAATCTACGTTTATTTAAATCCCGCTTTTCATTAGTTTTCTTGTGGTTATATCCAAGAATTAACAAAAACTAGAATACTCTGCCTGAAAATATAAGACAGCATCATTCCGACAAATCTAAGCGACAGTTATCGACAATAAAGCCAAATATATTAACTCAAGTATAAACAGTTTTTTAGTTATACCGCCATCCTCCATGGTGGAATGAGAATGGGACCTTGCGCTCTTCATGCTGATCTGTTAACTTATAATATCGTTGCATGTCAGACTTGTGGATTTTGTGGTCGCTGGAAGCAGGACGTCGAACATTTCCTTTTTATTTGTCCCGCTTACGCCTGTCAGAGGAAGCACATGCTCCTTACGTTTGTAACTACTTTGTGTCCTGGTATACACAGATCAATGATATCATCTAACATATTCTGTCAAAAAACATATAATTAATTTACTGCTGAAAGGTTCAACTTACTTGAACCAAAGTGATAACGTATTCTTCCTTAAGAACGCGCACACTTATATAAATGCCACAGACAGATCTAGAGAGAATTAATCTAGAAACGATTAACTGATAATTAAAAAATTAAGCCTACATACTTATTACTTTTTTCGTTTACATTTTATTATTTACAATTACATAACAATGTATATAATGTTGGTAAAGCTGTAGTGTTAAATCCTAGTAATTGTACAAGGTCACATGTATATATGTTCCATATACTTTTGTATTGTTTAGGGAGGAGGCTCACTTGTGGAAAATGGCTATTGGGAATCCTCGATAAATGAATCAAGAATTGAATCTAAATATTTGGTCTGAAGGACAAAGGGCTGTGAACGACTGGATCTTAGATTCGCAGAAAATTCCATGTAAGCCACTAGGTCTCAGTGAAACCAGAATATTCAATTTCATTTGATTTCTGACAAAAAGACTGATGAACGGTAAAATACACCCGGTAAACTAATTGAAGGGACTAAAGTTAAACGCAAACAGGCTCCTACTTACTTTTTGTGCACCAGGGTTTCATACCAGTCCATCTGCCAAGTACACAGGTTCTGTTCTGGTGATGAGAGAGAGTATAGCCTGGATCACAGGAATATCGGATTCGGGATCCGTGTTCCAGTTCGTCAAACGTTGTGATCCCATGATTCAGCTGAGACGGCGTTTGTTCACATGACTCTGCAGTCAGAAACAAGTATAACGTGTCGTGATATATAAGTACAAAGTAGCACTCAGGGCTGGGCGAAGAGTTTGCCCATTTCAGTTATGGTATGTACCCAATTTTTTAAATTTTAGCAAGTTAGTATCGTGCACATTTACGTGTACGTTTTCATGAAAAATATCACAGTTTCACATGATCAAAATAAGAAATAATCATTCTTTCCTAAACTTGAGATAGAATGATTCAGAAATGCATAAACATACTTTCCAATTTCAATGAGGAATCTCACCAATAGAAAAATGTAACACCAGACAAAATACATTGATTAATCAAAACACTAGGTTTTCGGTAGTGTTAATGTTCACGAAAAACAAAAACGTGACCACTAGCCATACAAATTCACGAGCATTAATTAACGGATTGATGTGCCTGAACCAAGCACCGTCAGTATTCAGTACGCTTTCACTCCGTATGGACTCCTAGTAATAATAACAAGTCGACGATACTGGTGTGGCCGTTTGCTCAGTGCACTGTTCTTTGAAGACTAGTTGTCTTCTATAAATATTTTGTATATCTGTGTACGCCACAGATGGAAAAGTTCGTCGAAGTTCTGTGGTTCACAGAGGGCACCCCGGTTGTCTCCACCTATAAAACTAACAGACTTTGTGAAACTATAAATTCTTGAGAATGACGTTAAACAGCAGTTCAACATATAAGCCCGTTGACACACTGATGTAATCCAAAATAACAACTGGTGTTAAACAACAGTCAAAAAAATAAAACTGAAAAAAAAAAATTAACACCAGGAACTAAAATCGGTGTTTCCACCCCACTAATGTAGTCATGTAGTAGTAATTTTAATAGCTTCCTCATCAACCGCTAACGGAAGCCTACGCGGCTCAGTTGGCTAGCGCGCTAGCGCAGCGTAATGAGCGAGGAGCCTCTCACCAATGCGGTCGCTGTGAGTTCAACTCCAGCGCATGCTGGCTACCACTCAAGCCGTACGTAGGAAGGTCTGCCAGCAAACTGCGGATAGTCGTGGGTTTCTCCTGGGCTCTGCCCGGTTTCCTCCCACCATAATGCTGACCGCAGTCATATAAGTGAAATACTTTTGAGTCCAGCGTAAAACACTAAATCAAATAGATAAATCAACCGCTATCCAGCCACGATGGTTCAGTTGTTAAAGCGTCCGCTTCGGCGGCGGTAGATCCAGGATCAGTACTGGGTCGGGTCATATCTAAGATCTTAAAAGAGGAAGTTGTAGCTTCCTTGCTTGGCGTTTAGCAATCAGGGGATAGTGCAACGACTCGTTGACCCGTATCAGTATAATGGCTCTGGTGGGGCCGCTTACTTGCCTTCGGTAAATCGTCTCAGTGAAGCAGCACTAGATAAAAGCGCATTGCACGTACATCCACTCTATGGACTCCTTCATCGTCAAAATTGTGAAGTACGACGTTAAACCCTAAGCACTCACTCACTCATTCATCAACAGCTCTGAATCCTTACATTCACCATTCTGGAATTAAATCCTCTTGCTTGTGCTGTCTTCAAAGCTGTTTTCGCGACGAAAACAGGTTTCCCCTGATCTTAAAGTAATTCATATCACCTCATTATGCGCGACTGTAAAACAAATAAAGGTCCTAACGTCGAAATTAACTCAAATGTAACGGGCGCATCCACTTGTACAGCATCCGAATAGCGCAAACCACTATTTTCGAATCACGTGTGTCCGTTAATTGACACGTGACTCGGTTGCTCTTACTCAAAAGTAATATCGTACTCATTTTCAACAATAGATGCTTGCGGTACAGTTCTTTCTATTCATTATTGTAACAAAAGGTTAATATCCGGACTCACAAAAAAGTTGACAATCGTGCTCTCAAAGGTGTAATCTTTTTGGTTTCAATCCATACCTTCCACAAGTTCAATCTTACTCCGGACAATGCCTTGTGCGGCCGAATCGTCGCCTATCGAACATGGCGGTTAGCAAAGTTTGGTTTGCTTTCGATGCTACAGGTACATTTGTATTAATTGTCACTTGACGGTCTTTATTATTCACGGATAACTAGGTGGTAAGAAGTCAAAATTGCTGTGGGATTAAAGGAAACGTGTTTTTGTAGCGTAGAACATTGAGAAGTTGACGACAGCAGGCTCAAAAAGTCCGATTAATGGTTAATCAGTTGAAGAGTCCAGATCAGTAGTTCTGAAGGCTAAGCTGGGAAGACTGAAGCAGATCTCCGATCTATGTACATGCAGTACATTTACTCTGGTGGTAATTACTCTCACTGCTAGCCAAAAAATTATATCCATGTTTCAGAAGCACAAAGGCATACCGTATTGCTTTATAATCTCCGAATTGGACAAATCCAGAATTCCGGCCGTGCAACGTTCAAATCGTACAAGTAGAGAGATTCAGCAATACAACTCTCTAATTGTACATCTAAAGTTCCTAAATTACCACGTTCAAATCGCACGAAAAAGCTTGCTTTACAACCATCAAATTGCACCAAGAGATCCCATTTTACAGTCTTCAAATAGTGTAGGATTGTCTCGCTTTGCAAAGTTCATATCATACAAAACGATTTCGGGGCCTCTGTGGCTCAGTCGGTTAGCGCGCTAGCGCAGCGTAATGACCCAGGAGCCTCTCACCAATGCGGTCGCTGTGAGCTCAAGTCCAGCTCATGCTGGCTTCCTCTCCGGCCGTAAGTGGGAAGGTCTACCAGCAACCTGCGGATGGTCGTGGGTTTCCCCCGGGCTGTGCCCGGTCTCCACCCACCATAATGCTGGCCGCCGTCGTATAAGTGAAATATTCTTGAGTACGGCGTAAAACACCAATCAAAAAAAAATCAATCAAAACGATTTCGCTTTACAACCCTTAAATTGAACAAAATTATCACGATTTCCAAAAAGGTCAAAAACATTTCATATTGTGGCATTTCAAATGAGAAAAATATCAAATATACCCACTTGGTTCGCACTTTGGTACACTGTCCCAAGCGCCATCCACACAAGTCATCTTTCTGTAGCCCTCGTATGTGTTTGCTTCTGGAATTAGACTGTAACGCCATTCGCACCTGACATAGAGACTCATTCCAGTTTCTACCCTGTCCTCGTAGAACTGGGTATATCTGGCATAACTGTAATAATCTTCGTTTAGTTGTCGCACATCGCCCTTGCTCACACGGGGTACCTACTACATATTTATTACGAACACCCATGTATTTCATTTCTTAGAGCAACAGGTAATGTCATGTTGTCATACACCGACAACAGGTGGATTTATACAAAATTTTTCCCCATTTATGAACTTTCTAACAAAACTGAAGAATCATTTCAAATTACATATGGCGTAAAAGCGGAAGTTGGAATCTAAATAACAGAGGATGAAAGTCATATTTGGAATCTGCACGAAATCGCCTTTGAGATGATGCGTATTTTTTATTTATGAATAGGATCCCCTTCAACAGAGCCACCATCGTGAAAGAACTAAATAATAATGAAAGCAATGTTAAATCAACAGCAGACAAACTAACTCAGCCAATGCATGAGATACACTAAAGTTATTTTTACCAATGCATGCAGGAATCTTCTGGGACCATTCGTTATCCCCAACGCAGAATGCTGTCTTCTTTCCGATCAGAGTCCGGCCGGCCTCACAGCTGTAAATGTATCAGAATTTAGGCCCCTAAACGGACATTTCCGCACCAGGCATTAATAATGATGGCCGTTAAGGCACAATAATAGCAATGCCAACATTCCGAAGAGCGTTCACAGCAAACCACCAATGATATATTGGAAAGTATATAAACTACGAAATTAGGACAAAATTAGGACGGATTCACGCAAAGAAAGACAGACAACAGTTTTCAATGTTATTGGAAATTCGCAAGGAATGTGCAAAGTACTTATCTCATTTGCTCCTAAAGTGCAACTGATTGTATATTCTGAAACTCGCGTAGATTAAAATCGGATTATTATCAGATACCGTTGCTCAGATCGGAATTTATTTATTTACTTACTTGCTTTCAATACTTATTTATTTATTTATTTATTTATTTATTTTGTATGATGCTTATGTATCTCATATACACGACAGCGCCCAGAATTATGGTGGAAGGAAAAACCAGAGACTGAACTTGATGTACCAGACAACCATATACACAACCTTTAATACATTCTTATTTTCAGGGTGAGTTTTGTATTCTTGTCCTGTTTCAATCTCTAGGACACACAAGCTACGGGTTCAGACCCAGCCTTGACCAAGGAATTTATATAATCTTTTGCCCTCACTGCTTGTTGAGCCTTGGTGACAGTAATAATTAGGTTGCTGGGAGACTTCCCACGTACGGCTGGAGAAGAAGCCAGCATGAGCGCATTGGTGAGAGGCTCCGGGGTCATTGCGTGCTGGCGTTTTAACCCCCTCGACCACGCAGGCGCCATAGATAAAAAGTAATTAAATATATTAATACATATTCTTGAAATGTGCATAAAGCTTTCTCTTTAACATTTAAATCAGATCCACGTGACTTGCAGTAACCATGCGACCACTGGCTCTTCTTTCAGCTCCTTCACCTGACTAGTATAAACACACATGCACCCACTGGTTCTTCCTTCAGGTCCTTCACGTGACTGGTATAAACACACCTTCACCCACTGGTTCTTCCTTCAGGTCCTTCACGTGACTGGTATAAACACACATGCACCCACTGGTTCTTCCTTCACGTCCTTCACCTGACTGGTATAAACACACATGCACCCACTGGTTCTTCCTTCAGGTCCTTCACCTGACTGGTATAAACACACATGCACCCACTGGTTCTTCCTTCAGGTCCTTCACGTGACTGGTATAAAGACACCTGCACCCACTGGTTCTTCCTTCAGGTCCTTCACGTGACTGGTATAAACACACATGCACCCACTGGTTCTTCCTTCACGTCCTTCACCTGACTGGTATAAACACATTTGTACCCACTTGCTCTTTCTTCAGGTCCTTCACGTGACTGGTATAAACACACATGCACCCACAGGTTCTTCCTTCACGTCCTTCACCTGACTGGTATAAACACACATGCACCCACTGGTTCTTCCTTCACGTCTTTCACCTGACTGGTATAAACACACCTGCACCCACTGGTTCTTCCTTCAGGTCCTTCACCTGACTGGTATAAACACACATGCACCCACTGGTTCTTCCTTCAGGTCCTTCACGTGACTGGTATAAACACACCTGCACCCACTGGTTCTTCCTTCACGTCCTTCACCTGACTGGTATAAACACACTTGCACCTACTGGTTCTTCCATCACGTCCTTCACCTGACTGGTATAAACACACCTGCACCTACTGGTTCTTCCTTCTGGTCCTTCACCTGACTGGTATAAACACACTTGCACCCACTGGTTCTTCCTTCAGGTCCTTCACGTGACTGGTATAAACACACCTGCACCCACTGGTTCTTCCTTCAGGTCCTTCACCTGACTGGTATAAACACACATGCACCCACTGGTTCTTCCTTCAGGTCCTTCACGTGACTGGTATAAACACACATGCACCCACTGGTTCTTCCTTCTGGTCCTTCACCTGACTGGTATAAACACACATGCAGCCACTGGTTCTTCCTTCAGGTCCTTCAGGTCCTTCACGTGACTGGTATAAACACACATGCACCCACTGGTTCTTCCTTCAGGTCCTTCACCTGACTGGTATAAACACACCTGCACCCACTGGTTCTTCCTTCACGTCTTTCACCTGACTGGTATAAACACACATGCACCCACTGGTTCTTCCTTCAGGTCCTTCACCTGACTGGTATAAACACACTTGCACCTACTGGTTCTTCCTTCAGGTCCTTCACGTGACTGGTATAAACACACATGCACCCACTGGTTCTTCCTTCAGGTCCTTCACGTGACTGGTATTAACACACACGCGTCTGCTGGCTCTTTCTTCAGGACTTTCAAGAGACTGGTATAAACACACATGCATCCACTGGTTCTTCCTTCAGGTTTTTCCTTCAGGTCCTTCACGTGACTGGTATAAACACACATGCACCCACTGGTTCTTCCTTCAGGTCCTTGACATGACTGGTATAAACACACATGCACCCACTGGTTCTTCCTTCAGGTTCTTCACGTGACCGCTGGCTCTTTCTTCAGGACTTTCAAGAGACTGGTATAAACACACATGCACCCACTGGTTCTTCCTTCAGGTCCTTCCTTCAGGTCCTTCACGTGACTGGTATAAACACACATGCACCCGCTTGCTCTTCTTTCAGCTCCTTGACCTGACTGGTATAAAAACACATGAAACCCACTAGTTCCTCCATCCGGTCCTTCAAATGACTGATATAAACGCACGTGCGCCCACTGATTCTTCCTGAGGCTTGACGAGGCCTGGTCGCTTTGCATTGTTTTAATGTGATTGTATGTTAAATGTGATGACAAAACAGCATTTAGACTGATTCTAGAATTCTAGATCAGTGACGTCTAATAAATTGCAATTAACATCATTGCATTTTTTAAACCAATTCTGTTTAAGCTATGGTGCTAATTGGCATGTAAATTGCTACTTTTTATGTATTTACATGAACAGTTAGAATAACACCCTGACTGAGGTAAATTGACAAGAGGCTGTATTTCACCATTTACGTGTGACCATTTTCCAGCTATTACACTGTCTTCGCTGCTCTGGTTTTATTCCCTAAGCTGTACGTCTTTAATTATATTGTATTCTTGCACAAACCAGGGTTCTGCTGGTGGACTAAGCATCCCCGAGGCTTGAACCCTTGGCATCGTTTTATTGTGATCGTGTGTTAAATGAAATGACAAAACAGCATTTTGAGTCATTCTAGACTAGTGACGTCTAACAAATTGCAATTAATATCACTGAATTTATTTTTTGCCTAATTCTGCTTAAGCCATAGTGCAATGGGCGTGTAAACTGATACTATTTATGCATTTATATGGACAGTTAGAATAAAACCTTGACTGGGGTAAATTAACAAGAGGCTGTGTTTCACCAGTTACGTGTGACCATTTGCCAGCTATCACACTGTCGTCGCTGCTCTGGTTTTACTCTGTACATCTTTAATTATATTTGTCAATCCGTTATTTCGTCGTTCATTAACCTGATGCCAACTAGATATTGTTTTGTCTCGATTGAGTTTGAAACAATCGCTTGAATCACACGGGAGGCCTGGTGGAAGCTGTGTTGTGGGAATAATCCTAATCTACCCCCCTCCCCGCCCCCACGACCCCCAAGCCATCGAGGGCCTCCGTGACCAAGAGGTTTAGCACGCCAGCGCGACGCAGTGACCTCTTACCAGTGTGGTCGTACGGATGGTTATGGGTTTCCCCCGGGCCCTGTTCAGTTTCCTCCCCCATAATTCTGACCTCCATCGTTTAAGTGAAATATTCTTGAGTACGACGTAAAACACCAAATCAAAAAACAAGCCATGGGCCGTTGACCGATAACATTGCAAGCTCGAAATCAGTTTTGATGAATTCGGCTGAAGCTTAAAGTTAGACGCTCTAATTGTAATGTGTGCCTCATAACACAAATAGCGTTGGTAAAAAAATGTTAGAAATAAATTTTTTTGCAATTGTTGACAAACATAAGAACACTTACCTAAATATGGCTATGTCTCCATACTTTATGGGCGTCTTGACAATCACACTGCCATACTCAAGCATCGGCTTCGCGCATTCAATTTCTACAATAAGAAAATATGTGCAAAATTTACACCTAATTTAGTTTTAAAGGGAGACAAATATTATTTGATTGGTGTTTTACGCCGTACTCAAGAATATTTCACTTATACGACGGCGGCCAGCATTACGATGGGAGGAAACAGGGCAGAGCCCGGGGGAAACCCACGATCATCCGCGGTCTGCTAGCTGAGAGGAAGCCTGCATAAGCTGGACTTGAACTCACAGCGACCGCATTGGTGAGAGGCTCCTTGGTCATTACGTTCGCTAGCGCGCTAACCACCTGAGCCACCGAGGCCCCTCGTGATAGCATTTCAACGACACTCTATTCATATCACTTAAGATAAGACCTGTAACTTCCTATTGTTTATATAAATATATTTGTATAAAAATACATTTTTGCTTTGTAACAAACTAATTAATGTACATATTACTATGAATATTAGAAGCCCATAGTTTAGTCTGTATTTAAAGGAAAATAAATATGTTTAAAACAAATTTTCAAGCTTTTGAGTAAAGTTTGTTTGGTTATTTCCCTTGTCCTTTACCTTTGCAACTGTTACCCTCTCCGCTCCATGTCTTGTCACCTTGGCAACTTCTCGTCTCTGGTCCAACCAGGCGGAAGCCCTCGTCGCAGATGACTCGTGCAGTAGCTCCAAATTCCAGTCCATCCGGTTGAACTTTACCATGTTTAGGTGGGGAGAGGCGAGGGCAACGAACAGCTACAAAACCAACAACAATGGATTGGTCATATTGTCATTTGATTTATTCATTCTTCAATGGTTACCTCGCTTCTCTGTGCATAGGTAAATGCTGACACTATGTTCCTTGTGGATATACAACTTCTTGGGTTGATTGTAGTTAGTAACATCATTATCTTATCAAGTGGCTGGCATAATTGGAGTACTGAGTTTAAATGTAACAATTAGAGTTACTAGACGTGTATCCATAAGGAACGCAGTGTTAGCGTATTCCGCCAAGAACTTCTAATTGCTGAAAGCAGATACTGATAAATGGATGGATTGAATGCTCATTTCATTGACTGAATTTATTTTATTTATTGGTGTCTTACGCGACACTCAAAAATATTGTTCTTGTACGTCAGCAGCCTTGGAAGCGAATAGGGCAGAGTCCGGTTGAATCTATACGTCGAAACAGACATTCGTATATCAACAGCCAACTAATAAGTCAATTATCGCAAGGCCAAGTACCAAAATGATGTATAACACAAACCACAAAAGAACTAAGAAATTATGTAAAGACGAAAATAGGACGGAATCATGCAAAGAGAAGCAGTCAACAGTTTTAATGTTGTTTAACAGGCGCAAGGTATGTTCTAGGCAACTGAGTGAAATCAGCATTCAAATCGTGTACCACGCTAGAATATCAGTTCACGATAACAAAATATGTATCTCAGTTGCGCTTTGATAGCAACTGCTCATGTATCCAGCGTGGAGATCTGATTCAAAACGATCAATATACAGCCCATATCCCCGGGTTAAGCGGAATTAGACACAATTGTGAAGCAGCGCGTCAGAGATTCTGGACGCTCTGTATATATTTACTGACAAGAGAACTACACTCATCGGAAAACTTCAGAAACATTGATGGCGTTTGATGGAATAACTTTGACAGACTATATTTTGCAATAATAACTTGTGACGTTGACTGAAATCTCCACACAACTCACAGGATCTAACAAATGCTACAAGCCGAGATAGGTACACGCCATATGCAGGACATATGCCATATATCAAAATTGTATCTATCCTTCTTGTCAAAAAGCCTGCGAGAGAGGAAACCGTTTTGGCCTTTGTACAAATATAGGTCCAGATCATCTGGAGCGTCTGTGGTTTCCTTTAAATCAACCTTTTTGGCCCACAAGAATCACAAGAACCTGATAGTAATAATTTTTGCAAATATAATATTATTTGGAGCTTTGTCCGCAGGAACAATAACGTATTTTCTTTGAAGGTTATCAAGGACCTATGTGCACGGTAGCATCCTTCAGAACTTGCTTGGCTGTCACCTGAGCATTTGTATTTATATGGTGGATAACAAGCATAAACTTTTTCTTAACTAGCTCAAGTCCAGTGTCAAGGATTGGAGGTTCTACCTTCTCCCCTCTAGACCATTGTTTTTTTCTTCGCATGCACAAACTGGAAAGGAAGTTGATTAATTGATATGAACACATAATGACAG
Organism: Liolophura sinensis; assembly: GCF_032854445.1. Lineage (NCBI taxonomy): Eukaryota > Metazoa > Mollusca > Polyplacophora > Chitonida > Chitonidae > Liolophura > Liolophura sinensis. Next base: position 6,408,993 of record NC_088307.1, read on the forward strand.
AGCACATGTACACTCAGGTGGTTTTGAACAGTGGGCTACAATGGCAGCTGGTCGAGTTTCCGGAAGTATCGATGTCAAAAGGAGGCCAAGCTTGGTCATGGAGGAAAAGGTCGGGCCGAAGGTTTGATGTTTTTGAGGTCTCAAGCGGACGACCAAGGAATTTGTGTTTTTTTTACTAAGAATACAAGTACACGTAGGAGCACACAAAGCATAACTTTGATGAAGCGCTGCTATCGCTTTAGTAAGATCTCACCTTCAGTCGGAAATCGACTTGGTACGCCTAAACTGTTAAAGCTAGCCCTAGAATTGTACTAGGTGTGCGAGATCTAAGCCCCAGAGTTTTCCTTAAGACTTATTCCCTTGCTCGCAGCATATCAGTATATTCTGTGAAGAGGGTTGTCACATGTCTGGTTTCTCCATACATGTACTTTGATGGGATGGGATCCTTTGCATCGAAACGTGTGATGTCATATGGCGAGGGTGGTGTTTTGTTATATAGCTAGGGTGGTGTTGTGTCATATAGCGAGGGTGGTGTCATGTCTGGTGTCTCCATACATTTAGGACGATGAGATCTAGTGTCTGTATGTACGTTTGTGATGGTGGCGTAATGTATGTTGTCTTTATAAATTTTCTATGACAGAATGACTTGTCGCGTCTGGTGTCAGTACACAGGTGACTGTTGGGATGGTTGTCATGTCTGGTGTCTGTAAACAGGTTAATGCGGGGCGTAATGTCGTGACATGGGTGATAACATGGTTGAACTGTCATATCTGGTGTCAGTGCACTGCTGACTGTTTAGGTGTGGTGTCATGTCTGGTGCCCTACAGATGTGACTGTTGGAGTGTGGGGTCATGTCTGGTGTCAGTACACAGTTGACTTTTGGGACATCATGTCATGTCTGGTGTCTACATTGCTTAGCCAGGCTTGAGAATCATACCCTCGGTTCGCTTGATCACGTGGCAATCCGAGACTTCATGAGATTAACTCACCAAAAGTCAACAACCAGAATCCGTGAAAAGTTACTGAGGTCAGTATAATATATGTTTGTTTACATGTTAATTCAACAACGCTGACTTTTAATCAACGTGATTTCGGAAAATGTACATATAGTAAATATATGTTGTATTACTCAATTTGCTGCATTTTTCTGTTGTTCAAGACGTATAAAAATATAATTTTCCAATTTTCCTTCGTGTTTTTAGTTTTTACCATCATCCTTTAAAGTTTGAAAGAAGAACTCTTGTAGCACTTTTATTATACCGTTGTGCGTGTAAAGTTAAAACTTGGTAGCGCAACCCTCGACGCAAAAGAAAAAAAAAACGCTAAGGAAATCACACTTAAAAATTGCAATGCAGTCAGGTCTGTTCGTCCAATCAACTGATCAAGGACGACTCCTCCAAAATTCAGTCACCATGCCAAGAGAGTAAAATCTGGTAGATTATGGATTGTAATTGCCATTTAATTAACTTTACATCTATGAGTCATGTGCTTTATCCGTGTCCAGTGCCATGTAAATAATTTACCGTCTATGAGTCGTGTTCTTTATCCTCAGTGACATAAAAAATGAAGAAAAAAGCACGTTTTATTTACACTGAATTGTCATTTTTGAACATGTTTTTTGAAATAATTTCTTCCATATATTTTTTTAAGGTGTGAACAGCTAAAAGAAGTCGGCTATTTTGTTGCAATTTCTAATTCCAGAGTGCAATCCTGCGAAGGCAGGTGTTCAATAATATAAATATTTCAATTTTAAATATCTATTTGAGCAACAAGACTCATTAAATATTGCTGAGGGTGTCTTCAGTTATTTTAGTGTTCATTGCATTTATTTACAGCATTATGACGTATAAAATGAAAACAGAGTTGTAATGCTAAATTAGATTGCATAATACATGTACTATGGAGTTTTTAGCGTAAAAGAATAATTAAGTGTCAGCATGTGTATGGCTGGTGGAAGTTGGTTCCATTTGATGTCGATAGAGCATGTGGATTTGGCAAGCTACTTATCTCTATTTTTAAGGGAAGAGGATGAAAAAGTTCTTTGAAAATGTGCCATTCAGTTTCGACTGAAATATTGTTGATTTTCATGTGAGTGGTGAGGCAAAAATTTGTATAAGCGTTAGATCAGATCCTAAATGCTGATTTAACATTTTAACTCTCTCTGTTATTGTAAACTGTCTTTACAAAACTGTTTTTTTTTCTTTCGCAGAGTTAATTACTTATACCATGAAAATCTAGAGGGAAAAGCCAATTGGCCGCCGTCAACCAGACAACTCGTACCCTGACCAAGTTGAACTTAACTCAGATGTCATCCTTGCTCAGAGGGTACGATGCGGAGTGGTTTCTTATTTACTCATTTTCTAATTTGCTGAGACAACCATAACCCTTCAGACATCTCAATGGAGTGAGGAACCCATTCTGAATGACAGATTTTTTTAATCTGCTATCTTCTTTGTATACGATCAGAACCATTCATCTGACGCTCACATTTAAAAGTTGTGAAAAGAATCGTCGTAGGCCCCGGGGTAAAATATTCTTTCGCGCAACAAAACATTTCGGTCAAAGAAGATGCAGATGCCTGCAGCAAGGTTTCTAGAAGTATGAACACAAAGATTTATTTCAAACACGAATAAAGACAGATAAATACAATAAATGATATCAAATAAGTAATGCATAGGTCAAAGGCCTTCAGCGAGTACAAAACATGCAAACAATTTTAAAATTTATTGATTGGTGTTTTGCACCGATTCAGGAAAATTGCACTTATACCACGGCGGCCAGCATTTTAGTGGGAGAAAACAACGTTGAAAGTTAGCTTTATATGATATAGTCTTTGTCCGATATGGAGTCGGACTCCGACTATATAAAGATTTCGTGTATACTGTAAATCTTCATCAGTTTATACCTTTAAAGCCTTTTTTAGGGAAATCCGTGCATAGAATTACTATGAAAATGATGCTAAAAATGCTTTGTCTGTGTCACTAAAGATGAAACTTCTATTAAACTGCGCAAATTATTTTTCTACCCCCATAGTTCCCTCAGAATGTTTCAAAATATTGATCACAATGCTTGTTGTAAGATAAATTTGTATATACTATGTTTGAAGTTAAACAAAATGCTGTTGTGTTTTTTTTATTTGATTGTGTTTTACGCCGTACACAAGAATATCTAACTTACAGGACGGAGGCCAACATTATAATGGCAGAAAACCGGGAACAGCCGCTCGGAGGGTACCTATGTTTCTAAGTTACAACGGGGGAGCTGGGAAGAAATTCCAAAAAAATGAATCAGCCTATTTTTATGAACAGTGGTTAATGGTCTTTCATTTGATATCAGTGATTTTCTTTGCTTTTAAACTCAAAGTAAATAGGCAGGCACAAAAGAACACATAATTATATTGTGTTAACTCATACTTACACTGACATGTAAAGGGTGCGTGAGCGTGTCCGTACCAGATCCCCGCGTAACAGAAGATATCAGGATAGCCTTTCTGAAGAAGCCCTTCTGACAAGTGTAGCGAACCAGAGAGCGGTGTGGGTAGGTGTCGTCTGTGGCGTTATGATGGGCGTTCGGCTTCTCTGGGGGACGTCCACAACCTGTTTGACAAAGATCAAAGAGGAACAATTTGGTGCGGCTCGTATACATTTAAAATTATATACACGACCTTACCTTTTGTGTGTGTGTAAAAAAAAAAGCGTTCCTTCATTCAAAAGCAATTTGGTATCATTAACAGCAAATTTAAACAAGGTTATTTTATTTGACACTAAATCTCCCACATTTCGTAAAAAACTTACATTTTTGGAGTCTTGATGCGAAGCGGGCAGCGTTATGAGGGCATTACTGAGGTGGTGACAATTGTCACCTATTTACCGAAGCAGTTCCAGTTTTAGAGTTTACTGCCGCGGCGTGTTTTAGCATCTCCGTACTGTTTTCATCTTTTTGGGTTTGTAATCCCGCCCAGAGCATCGTTATTGTGAAGCGCAATACTTTTTTGGAATATTTCTTTCTTCGGGAGACAAACATTGCTGGACACAAACCATGGACACTGCTACGATTGAACGAAATTACGTACAGTGTTACAGGTTTGCTTTCGCCGGAGCCAGAAGAAAATTCATTTCATCCTTGGCGTTACAGAAAATTCATCTTCACACCGTGAATATAGATAATCTAAACAATGCATAGTTTGAATCCTAATGATTTGCAGCAGCTAGTCACCGATCCATTGGACCTATCGTGTAATATCGCTAGTCAGTGTGGCTCGGTACGCCTACGGCTCGATAAGTCAATGCATCGCTAGATTAGATGAGCCACATTCGTTTCGTTCGTGAGTGCTTGTGGTTTAAAGACGAAGGAGTCCTTCGAGTGCATGCCACGTGCCTCCTTGCTGCAGGACGGATTTCCACCGCTCTTTAATCTAGTACTGTTTCACTAAGGACGGCTTACCGAAAGCAAGTAAGGCGCTCAACCCGAGCCATTGTTCTGATAAGGGTCTACCAGTCGTTGCATTATCCCTTAATGCTGAACGAGGAGCAAGGAGTTACAACACCCTCTTTAAAGGTCTAAGGTGTGACCCGACCACAACCTACCGCCTGCCGAATGAGTGGTTTAACGTTGTGCTTAACAATTTTTCAGCCATATGACGACGAAGAAATCTTTAGGAGTGCATGTAATGTGCCTCCTTGTTGCAGGACGGATTTCCACCGCTCTTTTATCAAGTAAGTAGCCCCGAGCCATTATACTGATACAGGTCAAACAGGGCGGCTTACAGTCGTTGCACTATCCCCTTCATGCTGAAAGCCAAGCGAAGAAGTTAAATCCTCCCCCCCCCCCACTCCTCCCATTTGTGACACGACCCAGGATTGACCCCTTGATCTACCGCTCCCGAAGCGTGCTATAGGGGCAGGTCCCCCGCATTCGGGCGGCTAATACCTTATAATCCTGTAATCGCACTTCACAATAACCCCTTTTAATTCAAGGGTTCCAGTTAGTATAAAAATCATCAACCATATAGCTGCTGGTTTTGTTGCACTGCATATGTCTTGTCTGCGTTAATGACTCAGATCTGGAATTGTGGTGATGGCATAGGTTACGCCAATATAAAGAAATCGGAAACATATCCCGTGTCACACGACTTCATTGCTGTTCTAGCTATATGAAGAAAAGTGAAAACAGGGATCCCGTGACGTGGCGACGATTTCGATTTTCTCCACGTTGTCGTTCTTGCTTATTATGAACTGCTATACCTCGGTCATGTGACACCCCAGAAATAAAATGGTAAATCTTTGTGTGGAATACTTCATCGATGTATATATGCATTGACCTCGTGTTGTCCATTCTTTTTAAAAGAAACTGATTCAGAAACTTCATACGGATTATCTCCCTTTGAAACTGTCCTAACGGAGAAAGAAATCCCTAAAGAATGAATGAATGGTTAAGGAATGAAGCAACAACGTTATAGCCATATCTTCTCATTAGGATGAATATTTCAGGAAAATTCAGTTAGTTAAGGGATTAAATCTAAACTAAAATATTCCAAGTTCCCATATCTCTTGATGAAGAATCTACAGAAAATAGTTTATAATATCTTGATGCTAAAATAGCCCGAATTAAAACAACAACTTATTAACACTTTAGTCTTCTTTTATAGACGTCAACGCTATTCTTGATAGGAAAGCCGACAGATGACCTTCCATTATCTCTCTTCACGCCTCGCCTTGTATTGGGAAAGTGGAGGTGGCAGGGCAGCTATTACCCCTATCTCGCAAAAATCCCGTGGCGCTCGTAAGCTTACTGAATCTTAAGCAACCATCCAGAAAAAAAATACTCGTGTATAGGGTTTACATTTTATTTTTAGTACCCCTCCTTTTAAAAGTTACAGGATATTGTGTCGACGAGTACTTTCAGCCTCCAGCACAGTGGCCACCGTATGGCGGTCACCCACGATGTCCGAATTACCTCTCATACTATTCAGCCCTATAAATAATACCCAGGTAAAAAGTAACCCATGACAGCACCCAAGAGTGAAGTGACCCTTAGTGATAGTATCAACACTGTGTAAACCCTCGTTGAAATTGGATAATTAGCTAAATGTACATGTACAAACAAACACCTCATGTATTTACCGGGTTCCTCCATGGTCACGTGGGTCAGACATGCCAGGAACACCACAATGTCCGTCAATTTCAATTAAGGTCCCGTGTAAAGATGGCCGACATGAATATCGATGTGTATTCGTTTGCCACAGAGAACATATCACTGCAAAGAAAAAACATGCAATCAGGTGATCGGCCCTACTGTGTCTCGGCATATTGTTGTACTAAAGGTAGTAGAAATTCGCTTTACGTACCAAAACACACATGTTCCAGTGTATTCCTCAGTACAAACTTATACAAAATATTGTCCCAAGATGGCAGCAACCCAGAAGATCAGCTCTTCTCCGCTGGACGGGGGGGTGGAGGACGGGGGACAGGGGGCGGAAGACAGAGGACAGGGGAGGGGGACAGGGACAGGGAACAGGGGACAGGGAACAGGGGGCAGGGGACGGGGAATATTTGCATGAACATGAACGGTGGCTTATTAACGCCGTGCAATTTTCTATTTTTTTCTAAAAATTTTGATATAAAGATGCAACTTATGAAGCTGTTTGTCCACTAAGTTAGTCAATCGGTTTACCAGAAATTAACTTTTTGCGCAGAATATTATTTTTCACACTCTCAGTCGAGTAAAAATATTTCTACCGCGATGTAAATAATTTTTTCCGTGGTTCAAACATTTTTGTATATTGAGAAAAAAAGTTATTTTCTGTGCAAATTAAGTGACTTTACTGATTTACTGTTTCATGAACCGCCTTACTAACAATATATCAGGCTATTGTGAAGTGTTTTATATATTATGGAGTCCATACGTGAGAAGGTCGGATGGTCGTGGGTTTCCCCGGGCTCTGCCCGGTTTCCACTCACCATAATGCTGGCCGCCGTCGTATAAGTGAAATATTCTTGAGTACGGCGTAAAACACCAATCAAATAAATAAATAAATATATTATGGAGTGGTCCCATGATGTGTTGAAAATCGGTATTAGACGACACCATTTGATTTGTTTATTTATTTATTATTATTGGTGATTTACGGCATACTCCAGAATATTTCACTTATCCATCCACCAACATTATTTTTGGATCAACTGGGCTATAGGAGAGAGACATGTGTAACACAAGAACACATGAATTTTAACAAATTTGCATTAATCTCTACTATGCATACATCATCTTTATGAACCTACAATGTGTACAATCGCGAGCTACACATCGAGCTACAGAACAAATGTGCACAAGACGGTACGCAGTTGCTTCTTTGAGAGTATATATATTACAATTTAAATCCTCTTAATCGAGGGTGTCAGCCAAATGGATTGTGGCCTCCATTTTGACAGCTCGTCATCAGATCAGATCATTTTGTTCAATGAATAATAGTTAAAATTGCTTTTCCGCTTGTTGCAGTCCATTCCGGATGTTTCGTTCATTCCACAGGTTACGCGTTGAGTGATACGCATTTGTATACGTGACCAGATTCTACAGTGCTGATTGAGTAGATCTTAATGCGTACAAGTAGCAGCGTTCCCAAGGTCAGGTTTCACGGCATGCAGCATTTATTGTAAGAGCCAGCGCATGGAGGCAAATACACAAGTTGCATGCGTTTCTGTCTCAAATCCATATAGTCCGAGATTGCTCTGATGTTAGGTTTGGCAAAATTTTGTTCGGCCAAGGATGGTGACATCTGTGGACGAACAAAATTTTGTCAAACATAATGTCGCAGCAAACTCGGACAAACGTCATAGCGTAGCCCGTGATGATGTCAGGGGCCGTAATGGCCGCCTGCAAGTATAACATGAACTGTAACCGACTTTCCCTTTGTATATGGTTATGGCAAACGTCAAAGATTGTTGGAAGATTGACTTAACGGAATGACCCAGGAGGCTCTCACCAATGCGGTCGCTGTGAGTTCAAACCCACCTCATGCTGACTTCCTCTCCGGCCGTACATGGAGGGGTTACCAGCAATCTGCGGATGATCGTGGGTTTCCTCCGGGCTATGTCCGGTTTTCTATACTGCTGACCATCATTGTATACGTGAAATATCTTGAGTATGACGTAAAACACATATCAAATCAAATTAAAAGGATTACTTCCTTTTATTGCTGCTGAACTCATTCATTTCAGGGCGAACATGTTCATGTAAAGAGGAATCCTGCTAAAATTCCGAGATCATGGGCTGACTTCAGACTTTTCAAAATTGAATTATTAGTCAAAATTTCAATTATTAAAACTTGTAATTTTCCTTTGCATCACTTTAGCTAAATTTTGTTTTAAAAAAAACAATGACTTACCGAGAATTTATGTTGACAAGCAATACTTGTCACCTGACCTTGTTACCTAATAAAAATGATTTTAAAGAGATTCGATTTTATATATATATATACTCTTACCACTACTAGGCCACGTATATCCGCTTGGTCAAGTAACACAGTGGCTTAGTGTTCTAGCGCTTCATCCTGAAATTTTCCGATACATTCCTGATTCAAATCGATGATGAAGAGCAAGCTTCCACTAACTAGCTGGTTTGCTTTAGAGTGCTGTCCCTAAGAACCGGTGAAATCAGGTCTGAAAGTTGGTCCAACGTTTTGAATGACTAAGCTCATGTCACACTGATTCAGGAGACTGTTAATTTGTCACAGGCTGATAGCCTGATGTAGCTATATGATCCCATATATTCGGTTTCTGAAGGGTATCTGGTTCTCTGAACGCCCTAACGATTGGCCAATCAATGTCGGTCAGCTTCGTTAAGTTTTGCGAAAATAAACTCGGTTCGTGATTTGAACGAAATTAAAACGAAAGAAATTAAACAGTTAATTTTAACCGAGTAATTCTAGAATCTATTCTGTTATTTTAACATAATATCCTGTTAGCCTAATAGAATATTTATGTTGAATTATTAGAATATGTATGTTATATTTAACAGAATAATCTGTTGCAATAGCAGAATACTTTCAAGCATCACTCAGACAACAGACTTTCTGTTAAAATTAACAGTTTCATTGTTTTGAGTGTAGGCTTACTCAGCAGATAGTCTGCACAAGTCAAATATTCTTGAGTACGTCGTATTTAAATACAAATCAAATATCCCTGAGTACGCCGTATTTAAGCACAAATCAAATATCCTTGAATACGCCGTATTTAAGCACAAATCAAATATCCTTGAGTACGCCGTATTTAAGCACAAATCAAATATCCTTGAGTACGCCGTATTTAAGCACAAATCAAATATCCTTGAGTACGCCGTATTTAAGCACAAATCAAATATCCTTGAGTACGCCGTATTTAAGCATAAATCAAATATCCTTGAGTACGCCGTATTTAAGCACAAATCAAATATCCTTGAGTACGCCGTATTTAAGCACAAATCAAATATCCTTGAGTACGCCGTATTTAAGCACAAATGAAATATCATTGAGTATTTTAACACATATCAAGTTAATAAATTCCAGAACAAAAAGCACACTGTTATTGTAGTCATTGGGGAATTATTTTCGGACACGTCCTCTTTCCGAACAAAATGCAGTCAAACTCCTTGCTAAACTGGATGTTCTGTTGTATTATGTTCTGTTAAGTTTTATCCTCCATCCTGCCATGTTTTATTACAGCAAGTTTTGGTCATTGTATAGGTACTAAAAAACATCAATTTTTCCCGCCACGTTAGTCCTGAGTCTGATATATTAAGTTTTGGTCATTCTACAGGTACCAAAAAACATACATTTTTCATTCAAATGCAATGAAAAATCTGCTTAGCATAGGCCTTCCAATGGCACGCCATAGGTTCAATGCTGGTCTGTTAGCTGTGAAATAATGTCTATACTGAAGGTATCACTGGTATATGGAAGCCGAATAGGGCCATCAACGTACCATCGTGCCATCGTTTCATCGCCCGACGATGACACAAAGCGATGGGTACTAGCTTCGTGTCATCGCTTCGTGTCATCGTACTTACATATATGTTATTAGGACGGATGAGCTCACATCCTTTATCTCCATTTTGAGATCGGTTAACGCCGAACAACTGTTAACACCGGATGTAGCCCGTAACTGGCCTTGGACTAGCCTACATGTGGTCTAGCCAGGCCGGCACATGCTTCAGCTGCGTCTACGCGAATGAGACAGGGTCCATGTCTACAGCTAGGTTTGGAGAAGAGAAACTGGAAACCTGGTGGTGTATGCTTAGGTTAAAGGTCATAACCATATCCTGGTTTAGTCTGATATACCGGGATCATATGGCAGAAGTACAAGTCTGATGTTGACAGAAAGGGCGAACTAGAATATTATGTCATTGTTTATACCATGTCTCTTTCGGCTGATGGGTGGAATGCTCCGTGACGCCATGCTCAAGGATTTATTACTGATAGGTTTTATTGGTGGAAAAAGTCACTGGGCCCAGTTATTCAAAAGTATATCAGCAGTTCAGACCAGTATTAGCTTTAGTCTGGACTAAGTGCTACTAATTTTATATTAGGTCAAGATTGAATCAAAATTTTTTCACATTCGAAGCAGTGATATGTACGTCATATATATAATGGCAGATGAATGGTTTTCTGGATTGTTTGACCTGTACGAAAGAGCGTAATCAACTGCTTATTAGAGACAGTTGTAGAAGTTAAAAAGTTCAGTTTGTAACTTGTAACTTGAACCTGGAATGTAGTAAACTCCTTCTACTTTGAAGTTACAAGTTTCATCTTGTGACTTCTAAATATCTCTCTGTTTGTCACCAATATATTATATAAGACGTACAGCATAGACAAGAGACAGAGTAGCGGCGACAGTGTGATAGCTGGTGAATGGGTTACACGTAACCGGCGAAACATCGTGTTTTATCTCAGTCAGGGGTTTTATTCGTATTGTTCAAGTAAATGCGTTAGTAGTAGCAAATTTACAAGCCCGCTGTTAATTGCAATTGATTAGACGTCACTGGTCACGACATGCGAGAGCGGGGAGTCTGAATGTGACAAGGAACGGGCGGTGGGGTTGGCGGGGGGGGTGGGGGGGGTGGCGGCGAGGATGATGTGCAGACAGAACATAGTGCTGGTTGTTCAAAAGTATATTATGAAGGGGATAGCGCAACGACTGGTTGACGCGTATCAGTATAATGGTTCGGGCGGGGCGGCTTACTTGCCTTCGGTAAGGCGTCTCAGTGAAGCAGCACTAGATAAAAGAGCGGTGGAAATCCGTCCTGCAACAAGGAGGCACATCACATGAACTCTAAGGATTCCTTCGTCGTCATATGACTGAAAAATTGTTAAGTACGACGTTAAACCCCCAAGCACTCACTCACTCAAAAGTATATTAATAGTTTAGCCAGGCTTAAATCTTAATACCATTCTTGGCCTAACACAAAACTAATGGAACTTCAGTCAATACTAAAGTTAATATCGGTTTTAACGGCTAATACATGTACACTTTTGAACAACTGGGCCCTGAAGGCTTAATTATTAATGAACAATATGACGAAAGTTTTAGTGAAAAATTGGACAATTTTTATTTGAAGCAGGAAACTGGGAATGGCCGATGGTTTTGACTGTGGTAACCCTCGCTTTCCGCCCTCCGTTCTTACCATGTCTATGTAATGACGCAGAGTCTCAATCCCCAGGTATACAACCAAGCAGTTAGCAATGATTCAAGGGCCTGCTTGCATTTACATGTACTGTAATTCTGCAATGTTTGCAAGGCGTTTGTTCAAGCATATTCTGAAGGCATTATTCTATTTTAGCTGATGAAATTATATGATGAAGCACTAAAACTGATCAATTCAACCATTGAAGATTTTTCTCCAAAAATCAAATTACAATATGCATAAATTGCATTGAAAGCTATGCGAAATGCGAAAAGGTTGAGGAATAAGGTTGAGGTATGCATGTAGATATATGATTTGAGGTTTATACCACTGATTATTTTCACTTAATCTCCACTGTAAGCTTTGTGGTAAAGGAAGCCTGCAGAGCCCAGACAAACACCACGTACATTTCACAAGGTAACTGGCCGAGCCCAAACAAAACCCCACTGCCTTTCACCAGGTAACTGGCAGAGCCCAAACAAGCCCACTCCCTTTCACCAGGTAACTGGCAGAGCCCAAACAAGCCCACTCCCTTTCACCAGGTAACTGGCAGAGCCCAGACAAACACCACTGCCTTTCACAAAGTAACTGGCAGAGCTCAGACAAACACCACTGCCTTTCACAAAGTAACCGGCAGAGCCCAGACAAAACCCACTGCCTTCCACCAGGTAACTGGCAGACCCCAGACATACCCAACTGCCTTTCACCAGGTAACTGGTAGAGCCCAAACAAACCCCACTGCCTTTCACCAGGTAATTGGCAGACCCCAGACAAACCCAACTGCCTTTCACCAGGTAGTTGGCAGAGTTCAGGCAAACGCCACTGCCTTTCACCAGGTAACTGGTACACGCAGCGACTTAACGCTTCACCTCAAGGTTGAATGTGAGATCAAGACCTCATTATCCAACGGCATATATATATGTATATATATATATATATATATATATATATATATATATATATATATATATATATATACAAAATGAAAGTTACACACTGACTTCATGAGCCTGCCAGCATAGCCTAATCTGGGGGTATTCTGGTAAAGACACATGTTTTTGATTGTTAACATGCAAGAATGTAACTGGTTTTATTCAAGAACATCAAAAACAACCTGCACACAAATGTGAGTTACAACAAAAGATTTTTTTAGAAATTGGAATAAGCAATATAAATTTAGCTTTCAATAGCACCATATGATAACCAATTTACTTTAATGTTTCAGTACATGGTCAAAGTAAATGCAAGAAAATCGTTACACATTCGCTGAAATCCGTTCAACTACAACAATTATAAAAACAGACAAATAGAATTATGTCATGCTTAAAAGCGAAACCTAAGTTATGTACCATGATTTACATCTTCATAAATGAGAAAGGTTTCAGATGGTTAGGTGATACTTAACAAATGAGTAAGGCAATGGGGTTTGGCAGACAACTGTGATATCAGTAAGGAAATGTGGTTTGGTAGACAACTGTGAGATCAGTAAGGCAATGGGGTTTGGTAGACAACTGTGAGATCAGTAAGGCAATGGGGTTTGGTAGACAACTAAGAGATCAGTAAGGCAATACGATATGGTGTCGCTCCTATCTCAAGTTAATGTTGGGACAATACGAAAACAAACTGATAGACAGATGATATCTCGAGATATAGAGATATATTACTCGGAGTCGAGCTTGTTTTCAATATTGTTGTCAAACAGCAATGAATTTTCGACCTAACATGCATTTATTTCGTAGCCAATATGGGATATTATAAGACAGGGCCAGCGTATATGTACCTCAATAAAGTATCCCAAACAAAAAGAAAAATCTTTTGTAATCTGACATTAGTGTAAGTGCTGTCACTGTAACATTTAATTCAAGAATGTTGTACTTTTAGACTATTTAGAGAGTTTTTTTCTGAATACAGAAGGTAGTCCTTAAATTAAACCCACAATATTCGTTTAAAATGACAGAACACTTCTGCCAGTGTAACTCTAGGTTTCCACATAGTACCTCTGTTCTTGTCTTGGCTGAGTTACACATGATGTCTTTCTGCACACGAGTTCATAACAGAGTCCTTATGTGTTATTTGTATACAACAGGCGCGTATTCCATCTTGAACAAAACTGTTCTGGACGTAATGCGAAATGTTTCATTTGGGCATTGTCATTTTGATTAATTCCCATCCGTGCTGCTGAATAGAGCGATCAGTGTAATATCTTAAGCATAGCCGTGAACATTTAGAATAAACTATGCCCGGATACCAATAATTTTGTAACATTTGACTAATATTCGGTCGGCGTGAGTTCAAATCCAACAGATGCTGGTTTTGTCTCCAGTGGCTGGCTTTTCTCCCACCGCCGTTGCTCGCGTGCTCTGAGAACATCAGTCAATAAATTAAGGTGTTGTATTAGTACAACAAAGGACAAAACAAAATTAAAAATATATCCAAATGTACTTTAAATGAATAATTTTTTGCAACGTTTCTTTTGCTTATCATGAGTCATTACGGTTTAATTTCCATGTATATAGGGCCTCCACCAATAAACTTGAAACATAGAACCCCCACTGGGAGCGGCCGGGGTGCAGTGGTTAGACACGCAAGTTAAAACCCGGTATTTCTCAGAAAGTTTGTGGATTACCTCTGCCCTCTACACGTGTAGTCGTTCACACAGCCTAAAGTTCGCTGATATTGCCCGTCTCAGTTGCTCATCCCGAGCACTCTATTTTCCTCCACCCATAAATCACCGGAATCCTATAAAAACCGTTCAATAACAATGAAACATAAATAAATAAATAAATAAAGAAAGAAAGAAAGAAATAAAAAAAAAAAAATCTCGGAATTCGTCGCTGGAAACTTTTACGTGGTACAAGTATGTGATTTAACCAATAACCAAGCTGCTTACCATCATATAACTTCTATACTTACAAGTATACATTGTCAACGTAGATTATTCATTTCTAACATTAACCGACAGCATTTCCCTTTACGTTGCAGCATCTCGCAAAACGGCCTAGAATAACCCCCGCTTGTGAGCAGCAAAACTTTTCAGATGAAGTTAAAATGGCCAGAAAGGAAAAGTGACGGTGAAGATGATGAGTCAGCTGAATTACCAGATCTGGATGACAACTGGAATACCAACCAAATTTTCATCACTCAGAAAATACGTTAGGATCACAAAGGCGTATTATAGGCTTAAAAGTATTTCATCAGAGAGAGGAAAGTGATGGTGTGGAAGATCGTCACCCATTACCAAACACGCCTGAAGATGTGGAAGAGAATGGCAGTTCAGAGGAATCGTCTGGTGTTGATTGTTCTTCTAACGACCTGTCCCAAATAGAAGAGAGTCACAAAGCAAATAGTGACGGGGACCAATCTTTAGTACATGTATTACCAGACCGTTGTGACTCCATTCCATCGGATACACTCCTGGAGTTTGAGCCGCAAACACCGTACCCTGATGAATTTCTGTCCCTATTAACCATGGCAGAATGGTCTGGTATAAGGCCAATAAATCAACCCACAACTAATCATAGGCGTTTGATTGGTAATTGGACATCTGTGTTTGCGAAAAAAGATCCAAATTTTTCTACCAGAATGTGTATTTATCTTTAAACTTAACCAAATTAAACGGAAAGATAGCCGTAAAAAAGGCACAGCATACTTCCGAAGGCAATCGGTTTGTAAACGACAGGCTTGCAAATGTTTAGTTCTGCTGTCAACAGGCAAGGAGCCTAAAAGCGAGGCCACAATCCACATTTCTTGCACGGTGTCTTGTAAAGTGTTTCATACGACAACACCATGTCGACGTCATCTCTCTGGAAAGGAAAGAGTTAGAGCTGCGAAAGAGGCACACGCTAAAGGTGTAACAAATTATTATTATGAGAAACTTGGGGAAACATCAGAGGACAGGCTACACAGTGGAAACCTCACCTCATTGCCTACACATAGTGTGATGCGAAAAGCTGTTGCTGAGTCGACAAGCAACGTCTGCACAGAGACTTTGTCCAAGGACTAATGTTGCTGAAGCAGGCGTATCGAAATAACGACGACAACCCCGATGACAGATATTCCGCTTATATTCTATACGTGACGGTGAATCTATACGAACCGCGATTTCATCACAAGTGTTGCTGGTGACTGACACAATTAAATCGCAAGATGTTGACCTTTTACTTCGACGCAACCGGAAAAGTTCATTGCCAGTTACCAAGACAACGACGTCCATACTTGTATTCACTGGTGATGAAACCAGTGGACTCACCACCTATAACGGTAGCAGACATGATTACTACCGATCACACAATTCCATCCATTTCCCACTTTTACTCTATTTCCGTATATTTGTACTCGTTTATCTGCATCGGCCGCTAGCCACCTCACCAGCAGCAGCAGCTGCCGCCGCAGTGGCGGCGGCGAAGGAAGGGGGGTCAGAGAAAGCTCGCGGGCAGAGACTCAGACCCGGTCGATACAGCTCTCCGCGCAATGTACTACGACCCCAACAGTCCAGCGACTTACAGCGGCGTTCCGCCCTTGCTCAAGACAGCCCGGCAAGATGGACTCAAAGAGAGTCGGGCCCGCGTGAGCACCGTCTTGCTCGACGGCGCTACCCTCGTTACCGAGTTGTGGTTGGGGGTATAGACAGTCAGTGGCAGGCGGACCTGGTCGACATGACAGCATTTGCCAAAGGGAACAACGACAACCGTTACCTACTTACCTGCATCGATGTCCTCTCCAAGTACGCTTGGGTGGTTCCACTTCTCACCAAAACCGCTGCTCGTCTGATCGAGGCTTTTCACCGCATTTTCAAGACGGGACGTCGACCGTTGTACCTGCAAACAGAGTTTCTGAGCAGAGCGTTCCAGGCATTTTTAAAGGACAACGGGGTGTTTTTCCTGCACACTTTTAACGACACCGGAGGTTGTAGGGGTCTGCAAGAGTGTAGGTCCGAATAACCTGTGGCTGCATACGCTGTGGCGACAGGTCGAACTCACCACCGCTTCCACCAACATGTACTCGTACCGTGCCTACTTGAAGACGTTGTTGTCTTACGATGGAGAGGCCAAAACACCCAAATGTCCTCCGCCTTGTGGTACATGGATACCCCAGGGATGTTTGACGATACGAATGAGACCAACATTGAATTTTACGAACGGCTGGAGCTCACAGCCCAAAGTCGGTCGGTTGACATGCTGGGGCACCTGCGCTGTGACATGCCCTTGCAACGGCGTCACCTCTGAACAACGATAGCGTCCGCATCCGACTCACCCTGTCCAAGGACGCGTTCGCCTTGATGACCGGTGAGGAGGATCCCGACTACAAGGCCCGCTTGGAGGAGGTGTTGATCTTGGTGCGCAAAGTCAAAGTCACCAGCTGCGTCCAACTGGGGCATTTGAAACCACTGGCCAATATTTTGTTACCTTGCATGTCGGCGGACGTCAAACTCCTGCCAAGCTCTTGACACACGACTTTCAGACCGGGAATTTGGTCAAAACGTACATGAACCTCTCTACCAACGCGGCGAAATTGTTTCACGACGAGGGGAACTCCATCCTTTGCACCACGTTCGCCCAAGCGTTTCGACTTGACCCCTAACCTCCACGACGATCACCAACTGAACCTGGTTCAGAGAGGTGATTTGCGCCTGGAGATGCGGTTTGCCGGGCCACTGCCGGAAATCATTAACGTGGTGTGCTACGCCGAATTCAATATCACAGAAATAAACAAAAGCCGAAACGTGCTCTGTGACTTCGCCCCATGAAAAATAAAACAATATGGAGACGGTGCAATTGCAACGTGTGCTACAGGCGGACGTGTTTATCCGCGCCGTGCTGGGGGATGTCTACGCTCGAGACCACCTCCTTCACCAACGGAACAATACACCCTGGGCCTGCAATGCCTGCGGGCCTGGTGGGTCAGGTCGTTGTCGAAAGCGTGGCGGGGTGGAAGTGCCGTTTCCTCCAGCCGGGCGAGGGAGTCTATGTAGCTGTAACAAAACTTGCCTTTGGCGACGCGGCAGTCGTAAGCTTTCACCCACTTGTCGTAACTGTAATTAGGAGCCAGGTAATTTCGAATGTCCAGAAATTTCAGCTGCGGCGTGCTGAGGGCCATGTGGTTGTTGTTACGCTTGATAACACATTCCAAATCACCGCCTTTAACCAGGTGGGGGTAAAGCTGTTGCTTGATCAAGTTCAGGTCGTAGTTGCCCGAGTTGCAGCCGAGGACGGGGAGCTGGTTGATATAGGCGACGAATTTGTTCCTCACCCGCCGAGTGTAAGACGGCTTGGTGTCGTTGGGATCGATACGCTCTTCTAACTCGTCCGGGATGTACGCATAACGCTCAGTGAGATAGGCGCTACTGGTCTTGCTGATGGTATTGAGGTAAGCCATCATCCGTTCGACGAGCGCGTAGGGATCACCGGTAGAGATGAAGCACACGGGCTGGTCTAGTTGGGCACATTGGAGTTAATGCCGACACTTATGGGCGTGTGTTAGGACGTCCTTTCCATTGAGCCGGTCATTGCTTCGTCCACGGGCGCCAGGTAAGCTTCGAAGCTGTAACACGCTCGGCAAAGGAATATTCCGTCGTCACCTTCCCGAAAGTATATACCCATGTCCGCCAACGCTTCGAAAATGGTGGGTTGATTGTGGAATACACCCCTCGATACTGACGGTGTACGTTTGACCGTGCCGTCGTAATTTATACGGCCTACAAAAGGTCTTATGACACACTTCACACGTGTAAGATTGGGTGTAACGAGCCACGTCCTTGATGTAGCTGAAATGCTAATTGTGAATGTTTAACCGCATGGTGGAAGCATAGCCCCGTGCACTGCGATGGACGAGTTGAGACGAGTGCGACTTGTTCATGGGGACGAGCTGTTACACTGAAATGTTCACGTTGAATAGGCTTTCCACCGTGTCCAGCGCACTGAGGGTACCCCGCGGAAATGCTTCGATTCCATTTCTACCGCCTCCAGATAAATTCGGTGGTGATGTAGTGCTGGTTTTCGCAGTTTTTGGGGTCAGCCTTGTCCAGATGGACGGCCAAATATCGAAACAAATATCAATGGTCCCCGTAAGGGCCATTGTCTCCTGCCACTAGTGTGTGCAGCCTCATGTTCGCCACCAGGCAGCAGCGTAACCCCACCCTCACTGATGGGCTGATGGGGTAGTTTGTGCACAAAAAACAACACGTTGGTGAGAAGATCCATGGTCCATTTCGTATGGGGGCGTTGTTGCTGTGCCCAGCTGAGTGGGAATATACTGGGTGAGGAGTTCATGCAGGTCAGCCTGACTCGCCACGTGGTACGGCACGTCGAGTACCCGGGAATTATTGGTGCTGGGGTAAAAGTAACGCACCTGCCCTGTCTCCTTGTGGCGAAGGATATACCCAAAGCTGTAGCTGACGGTGAATGCGGTGGGCTGGTCATCATAAATCGCGTTCAGATAGGCGGGGGTGGGTCCGAGATCGCTGAGTCGGTAATTGTAGAGGTCCTGCACCGGCTTGCCGCGATATAAAGGCTGAAAGGGCGGAACGCCAATGCTGCCGATACAGTTCCCGTAGATCACTCTAACTCTTAGGCAGGAGATAGTCGAGGGAAGGGTTGGAAGTGGCTCTCACTGGCAGTGCTAGGCAGGATATAGTCTAGGGGGTTGGGTTGGGTCAGGTTGGAAGTGGCTCGTTGGGGATTTTCCACTTTTTTCTTGTTCGACTCATCTGTCTATACAAATATAGTATAATATAACTGTAGTATAGCACAGCAGAGTATAGTATAGCACAGAATAGTACAGTATAGTACAGTATAGTACAGCATAACTATAGAAGAGTATAATTATAGTATAGTATAGTGGAGTAGAGTAAAGTATAGCTATAGTGGAGTAGAGTAAAGTATAGCTATAGTAGAGTATAGTATAGTATAGTATAGTATAGTAATGCAGAGTAGAGTAGAGTATAAGCGCCAAAGGCTGGTCCTTGAAATTCTCTCTCACAAATGGTATTGCTGATTCTGTTGATGGCTTAAACCCGTATCCAGCCGCGATCTGGATTTCAACTCTACACCAGTGATGGCCTATAAAGGGTTAAAATAGTATTCGTCTCACTAAATACTTGTTAGGCGAGAGGTTTAGAACAACCGCTAGCACAACAACCCAAAAATTATACCTTTATTCATTATATATTATATTCCATATATGTGTACATATATACATGTAAGCCTACCTGTATTTAATGTAAAAATGAATGAAACTACACATAGGGATGTTCATTCGAATTACTTCGTCCGTACACCGTATATAATCCTCGGGTAATATATATATATATATATATATATATATATATATATATATATATATATATATATATATATATATATATATATATATATATATATATATATATATATATATATATATATAATGAACAAATGTGTCATATTTTCACTACAGAGAGGCACTGATTATGTACAAAAATAAAAGCAATTTGTCATTAAACACAGTTTAATAAAGAAATAAACAAACAAACGATCATCATATCCCTTATACATCAAAGGCACTTGTACTGTCATCAGGTTATTTAAACACCGTGGAAATGGTACTGCAAACATAAAAATACGTATACGACATTTTCACTGATTGTCTCTAAAATACTTCTTGGACTATGTCTAGGCCTGGGACATGGCTCACTGAGGGGAAAAATATGACGTCTACTGGAAATTTCCTAGCCCTTCATCAATGAGACCTATCGTGGGTTCGAATGCAGGCCAGGCACATCGATTTTCACAGGATTATTGATACCCAGCTTAGTCCAACCCATAGACATGCCCATAGAAATGAATGCAAAAATGAGTAAGGCGTTACACACCAACTAAACAAGCAAATCAGTGACATTACTTTACCTTATAAGTTAGCCAGTATCCACAAATAAATAAAACGCCTTTGACCGTTAAACTCTCTCGTCAAATTGCATTTTCCTTCACGCGATATGCTGTAAAATAATCAATAATTATTTATTGTTCACCCAATGGTCAGTTTTTGCGTGAACAGGGGCTCATCCATTGGTCAATTTTGGCGCAACATGGAACTGAAGGAGCTGCGCTCGCGCGTTACTTCACTTTCCCCATTGTTCAGTTTTGGCGCGAAATTGAGCTCAGAGATGGGCTAGTTTTGGCGTAAATTGGAGCTTAGGGAGCTGCTCTTGCGCTTGACGTCACGCGCCTGCTGTAGGAGTTGCGCACACTGGTTCGTTGGCGCGCCTCGCGTGACGTGTGACGTCACGCACATGCGCCTCGCTCATGGGAGCGTGGACTCAACGACACACCTCCAACTCCATCTCTCCAATACCGCACGTTCTGCCCTTTCTATACTACTTTTATATAAAGGTTTAAAGGAGGACTTATTAGCTACCATTTGCACAGTAATAAACTGACCAATATGTCTTATGCTTGGTACGCAAACACTACCAGCGATCGTCAGAAGTTTAAAAGTTTAAAAACGGAATTGTTGATCAACTGTTAACTGAATTGCCGACTGTCGTTAATGCTTTGGCCCAAAGGCATAGACAGAACATACTTGGTACGCAAAGCCTACCTTGCAAGTCGTACAAAAAGTTTTCTTACATCAAAAGTTTTTAACAACTGACGTAATTATTGAATTTTGGCATCATTTTGTTGGGTTTGCCAAATGATGTTTGACTGCGAAGTACATTTATGAGACATCTATGCTTGTTGGTGAATGCATTTTAACAATTCGGTTAACAATTCACTGTCATCCTGCCATAATGTGTTTGTGTACCAAGTATTATAGAGTTCTGTAAGACCTGACATCACATAACGTCGGGCCTTTTGTGGGGCCTTGTTTAATAATGGTGGCGTTACCAAGTACGCACGGTCTGTGCCTATTGGCTAAGGCGTGAGCGCCGGTTAATACGTCAGTTTATCGTTTGGTAAACAATTTAGCGTGCCTAATACTTCAGACATTGACGCTAACTATTAATTAATAACTAACTATGAATGTTAATTATTAGCTAACAGTTTGGTTAGCAGTTCAGCGTGACGTCATTTAACCTTTGATGTTAAAACGTCTGACGCGGATTGAAAAGTGATATAATATCTGTACCTCTACAAATATTGATTATGGCTTACCAGTTACAGTTCATAATAAATAAAATTTCTGTAAGGCAATAATGACTAGAAGGGCTTTTCAAGCTGTGTTCATGTGTTGATGGTTCAGTAAACATTTTCAGTGTGACCTCACATTAGGGTATATTAGTTCAGGCGTCATGCCCAGTAAGCAGTTGAGCTTACTCCTTGGTCAACTTACTGTGACGTCACCTAACGTCGGGCGTTAAAGATTAATGAATCAATTTTAGCAAAGTGGTGCTGGAGAACGAATTAGAACCTGTTTGTGTCTGTAACATAAGGTTCAATTAAAATACGTTTTCTATGGAATAAAAAATAATAGATACCTTTTAAATAAATCTTCCATATCTAAAATTTATCTTAAGTCGGGTATAACCAGTCAGAAAAAATTCTGTAATCTTTCATCACCCCCTGGTGTCAGAATCGGGAATTATATGCATCACGTGATAGTCCGTATTAAGTCTCATTAACAAGTATGATGTCTGTGGGCGCAGTATTTATGGAGATATGGGCCAGACTGCTTTTCAGACAGCTATTCACAGAAGCGCCCCCTGGTGTCAGAATCGGGAATCATTGGCATCACGTGATAACCCGTATTAAGTCTCATAAAGATACCAAATATGATGTCTGTAGGTGCAGTATTTATGGAGATCTGGGCCAGACTGCTACTCAGACTGCTATTCACAGAAGCGGCCCCTGGTGTCAGAATAGGGAATCACTGGCATCGCGTGTTAGCCCTCATTAAGTGTCAGTAATGTACTAAGCATGATGTCTGCAGGTGCACTATTAATGGAGATAAGGTCCGGTCTGCTATTCAGACTGCTATTCACAGAAGCGCCCCCTGGTGTCAGAATCAGAAATTTTTGGCATGACGTGATAGCCCGCATTAAGTGTTATTAATGTACCAAGTACGATGTCTGTAGGTGCAGTATTAATCGAGATATAGCCGAATGACTGATAACTGCGAACCGCAGTCTAACTTCACTCAAGTTATAGCCTGTACTGTATATGTAATTGTTCAATAAAAACTATGATTTTATGTTAATTGATTTAGCCTACAGTTAACATTCAACTTCTCTCTCCCTACATTATATAAGTCACAGCCCATGAGTAGCTAATAAACTTCATACAAAGTGCATTGTACGCAATTTAGTTATAAAGACAGATTTATATCTAAACTTTCGAGAGTTAATGCAATTACAGTTTATGCAAACTGAAATTTGCCGGTTTTCATACACGTCACAGTCTACACATGCACAGGGGCCATAAACTCTTTCACAATCTGCTTGTATGGATGATTATATTGAGCACACAGGCAACATTCCAACCACTGCACCCCTGTGACCTCATGTCTTCGTCAAACAAACACGTGTGCTAGATACAAGTTATCTGTATACTGCTGGCTAAATTAGTTGATGACTGCCGAGTGTCATAATACATGTAGCTATAGCCGCATAAGTCACTGATGGCTTTACTGTACATGTGCATTCCATTGTCTTTTTATTAGTGGCAATAATGGTACCGGTAGCTAAAATCTTTGAATGAATGAATGGTTATGGCGAACGCCACATCGGCAATATTTCGGTGATATTGTGTCCATCTAAAACCTTGAACATGTTGAAGAGTCAGATACATGTGTTACAACTATAGAGATGTCATTCAAGTTCAGTAGGTATTTCAGTCATTGACAATCTACAGTACAGCCGGATCCTAGCCGAATATCCTACACCCATGGTCACGGACTATCCAGGGGACTATACGCGGACGGTCCAGTGGAATGTTGTAAAATGATGCTCGGATCGTCCATCCACGATGATACCATGCATGGTGGCGCCATGATACACGAATTCTGATCGTCCATCATACGCGTACAGTTTAACATGATCCGACCCATCAATTACGCCGACCGTGGATCCATGATGGGCGTATGATATTCTGCAGGAACGCGGCTGCACTGTACAGAACCCTCAAACATTGGCGCAAACGATCGTTTAGTTCACTCAGAGGTTACCGGTATGCAAATTCAAACACAGGCAAACCATTATTTGACTGGTGTTTTACGCTGTACAGGTATTTTAAGAGCATGATGGCCCCATGACACGAATTCTGATCGGATTCTACGTCCATCACACGCGTACAGTTTAACATGATCCGACCATGGTGGACCCATCAATTACGCCGACCGTGGATCCATGATGGGCGTATGATATTCTGCAGGAACGCGACTGCACTGTACAGAACCCTCAAAAATTGGCGCAAACGATCGTTTAGTTCGCACAGGCAAAACATTTCCCATTCGAGCCAAATGGCACAAATTTAGAAAAGACCCAAGTAGAAAAAAGGCGATGTTATCACGTCTTCATCAGTTAAGTGCATGTACAATAAGTGCGCTGATAAAACTTTGTCATCTTTGTTGAGGAAAGCAAAATGAGTTTTTATTTATTTATTTGATTGGTGTTTTACGCCGTACTCAACAATATTTCACTTATACGACGGCGGCCAGCATTATGGTGGGTGGAAACAGGGTACAGCTCGGGGGAAACCCACGGCCATCCGCAGGTTGATGTCAGACCTTCCCACGTACGGCCGGAGAGGAAGCCAGCACGAGCTGGACTTGAACTCACAGCGACCGCATTGGTGCGAGACTCCTGGGTCATTACGCTGCGTTAGTGCGCTAACCAACTGAGCCACGGAGGTCCCCCGCAAAATGAGTGCCACAGGAGGTACATGTATTTCTACCGACCAAAGGATGTCATATTACATGTCAGGTTGAAAAAATCGTGGATCCAAAACTCTGTTTCAACACGATAAAAGACTTTGTTACTCACTCAGTCGTGCTTAGTAAACATTGAAAAGAGTTAGGCCCCTACATGTAGTTAACTTGAGTTGTAAGCTTTAAAATTGAGGCTAAATTATCGAGATGTCCGTCACATTCTGGAACGTCAGAAATGTTTCCTAGGTATTTCTCAGCAATTCTGAAATCCTCATGTCTGCAAAAGTCGAGCGGTTGTCGACCACTCAGTGGAGTGTGGACCTTTTTTCAATCTGTGTGTGTACCTGCAGCTATTTGTATACACGATGGGCAGGAAGTAAAACGGCTGATGATGTTGGAAAATTACATATAGCACAGGAAGAATGTATCTTTTGACACAGGAAATTGTTCTTCACATGAAATTCTGAGATCCATATGAGAGAAAGGTTGTTCCGGAAATTGTATTTATGACCTGCTGCATTGCACTCTTCACATAGGGGAGATAACTCAAAGTGACACAGAGTTTAGTGTGCCCAGTGCTCCATCCTTTTTTTTTTCGTGAAATTATAAGATTTATTCAGTCAGACACATCAATCAGTCAGTGACAGTTGATACATTTTAAACAAAAATACTGAGAGATTATCGTAATTTTTCTGTGATAATTAAATGTAATTAATTTAAAATACCAGACACCAAGATTTATTTGATGAAATGTTATTAACATAAAATTATTATATACAGGTAAATCGATTGCCCCAGTAGAAATAGGTGGGAACGTCAGAAATGTTTCCTAGGTCAAAAGTGTTTCCCAGCAATTCTGTAATCCTCATGCCTTCACAAGTCCAGTGGTTGTTGACCACTCAATGTAATATGACTGGGGACCACTGTATTGTGGGGTGTCAAGTATAAACTTGTCCACTATTACATCTGAATTTCGTATTCAATTCCTGCAAAATCCGTTTTGGCGTAACCTGTTTGCATGCCAATGGGTAAAGCAAAAATAAAAATTCCGCAATCTTTTTCCTGGTCAGGCAGATTTTTCAAATTTTGAGGGCTGTGCACACCACACTATCTTGAAATAGTTATATCTATTATAGTTCTGACATCAGTTGGCCATGTTCCTAGCTCAGTTTCCAGATTACCCTGAAAGCTAAGCTGGGTTCAAAGAATGAAACAAATCCCAGAAACCGATTCCACAAAGCCATTTCTGACTTAAGCCATAATTAAAAACCTCGTCACAATGCTTAGGTTTCGACACTTTATCTTTGGGTTGCGTTTAGAAATTGGTCAAAATTTTTTTTACAGAGCGCAGAAGTGAACATTATAAGCATGTCTCAAATTTTGACTTAAGTCAGAAATGACTTTGGAATCGACCACAGATCTATCCATCATATAGATTATATGCAGGCACACGGTGTAAGAACTGAGTCATGGTAGCTACGTGTCTTAACAGACATTCTGGTCCCCTAATCACTAATTTTGCTGATTAATTAATTACCCTGACCTAGTGAGATAATTCTTAAGTGTTTTTGTTTCCAGGCTGAGACACTGGTCTTAAAGTCCTTCATTCAACATTTACTATATGACCATATTCTAAATACTGCCTGTAAATTAATTAGCTCAGTCATTTCCAGGTTTACATATGTATGTTTTTCACCCTGCGTGCTGCTTGTATTATATTTGATTTATTTATTTAGTTAGTTAGTTTGACGCCACACTCAAGGATATTTCACTTCTACAGCTTGTGTGAGGTAACCAAGCCGAGCCCAAGGGAAACCCACAACCACCCCCAGAATGCTAGCAAACATTCCCATGTCTGATCTGAGAGAAATCAAAGCAGTATGAGCTGGACTTCATTGTATTTCATTTAAACTTTTTAACAATTTGTACAATCTAATGTTTCATACGTCAACAAAGACATAATTTTGATCCAATTACCTGACAAACAGAATCAGCGTCGCCGACTGCAGACAAAATAAAGGACGATTCTAAAAATACATAAGTAGACAGAAGATCAGTCTACTGTTCCATGTTAACAAAGACATATAAAATTTAGTTCACACAAACATTCAGAATAAATCTCTCAAACAGCACATTAAAAGTGATGTTAAAAATATATGGAATATCAATATCAATATAAAATGATACGCCGTTATATAAAAATAGTGAACTGAATAAGAGCAAATTCTTTAAGAGCAAATTATCCTTGTGTTTGTTCTGTTCACTTTCCACCAGGACATCTTTAAATTGTGCCATTGCTTCGATCGTTCGATTGAGTCATCACTTCGTGCCATCCTTCTATCGCTTCGTGTCATCCTTCCATCGCTTCGTGCCATCACCGGGCGATGGACCGATGGTACGATGATAGTCTTATCCGGCTTCCATATCTCATCAATCATTACCCAATACACCACTTGAACAGCACTTGAACAGCACTTGAACAGCCGCTCCAGGCGCTTGACAAAGTGTTAACTTTGTCGGGAAGTCTGTTGTCTGAGTGATGACAGAACGTATAGGCCTACGGTAGATTAGTATGACGCAATACTGTGTCACATTCAACATGATATCTTGTTAGAATTATAGGCTACAGCCTTTGTTGAAATAATAGAATGTATGTGCTGTACTTAAAAGAATATAATCTGCTGCAGGTAAGGGCTGAATAATCTGCTAAAATACCCGAATATATTCTTGCATCACTCAAGCATCAGCTAGATTTAATGTTCAATTTAGGACATTATTTTGAGTTTTCAACAACTGAGTCTCATGGGTGAAGGCTTTTTCAAATGGTCTAGGATTTCTAATTTCTGTCCCAAATTATAATACGCGTACGAGTCAACCGTGATCATCCCTGGCGCTTGGGTATTTCACAATGCGCACGCAAGCCTGGTTCGGGTCATACCAAAGACTTATATACATACCAAAATATTATATACTTGTTGCTGACTCGGTTGGCGCTCAGCGGTGATCAAGAGGTTCGTATACAAGTAACAAACATGCATAAAAAGCGCACGTATCGCCATAGACGTATAGAGGTATAAACTACCACACAGATGAGCATGTAACACCTACAACTTCCTGGAGCCTTTATAATCACTAGCATACTGAGTTACTTGTGCAAGTTTGCTTCCAATGACGGTGTTTTAAATGAGCTATAGGCCTATAGCATACTTTGAACTAAACAGGTCAAACTGGCCTGTGTGAAAATTCATAGGTATACACGTTTCTTTATTGGGACGACTGCTAGGCCTATACATACAGGCCTACTAACACTAGTTAAATATCAGTGACATAGGCCTATTAGGAAGACTATAGGCAAAGTAATAGGCCTGTACACCCACCAGACAGCTGGCCTATCTCGTGCGGTATGATGTTGGATCAGTGGCGGCAGTACTTCGGCGGCATACGGACTCGCCCTGTCGTAAGACACAGATATGAACAAACATCTTATGACTCCTTGTCGTCAAAAGGCTGAACGACGTACAGGCCTCAGGCATACATACATATTATACCTAGCTTATCTTGCGAGATTTTGATCTCAACTTGAGTGCACGAAAACAACTTGTCAACAAACGCGGTTGCCAGGACACCTGGATCAATGGCCTTATATATATATATATATATATATATATATATATATATATATATATATATACATAACGGTATCTTCATTAATTATCTGCATATCATATCTTATCTTCTTGGCCACGAGCTAAAATTATATGCTAAAATCACATCTTCATTCGCAGAGGGCGAAAATTCTAAAATATCAATAAGTAGGCGTACATATATGTGTCAGAACTGAAAGAGCCAAGTCCGTGTTCGGTTTAAACATGCATGGTGCTTGTTTTACATATACCCTCGTTAACTCGGCCATATTTGCCAAGAAAAACAAGTCTGAACTCAGACTTTCTTTCGAAGTCGATGGCTTCCTCCACTGGGGTTGATTTGGACAGGTAGCTGTTGTCTTTAAAGCTCCACGAGTGTTTTCTTCCGAGTTTTAACAAGCGGTTTGATGTCTCGTGTGCCTAGGTATCGTAATAAGATTCAAAACAGAGAGCACTGTGACTTGCAGTCATTCGTTGTGCAACGAATGACATAACTGGTCACAACAACAACTTTGGAAACATTGCATTCCAGCGGACGGGCACTCCGATGGACACCCTTAATTATGACATTGTGCGAATTTTCTTAATATTTGTTAATGATATTGTCAAGTCTTGCCCTCTCGTTAGTCAGTCGACTATTTGGGATATATCATGTTCCGATATAGGCCTACATATGAAAATGTAAAATAAGTAACGGACAGTAAATACATGTAAAATAAATTGTAATCGTATCAGAGAATTTGATGTTCTGCAAAAGCGTGCATTTGATGTTCAACTCAGCAGTTCATCTTAACGATATACCATCAGATGAGATGGAATTTATAAGTTTGCCAAAATTTGAGATAAATTTAGCGTCTGACGTAATTACCATACTTTTGATCAAACTCAACTTTTCAAGGGGCATCAATTGCAGGCCACAGGGAAACACTTCAGTTCTTGAGTATACTGGGTCTTCAGAGCACTAAAGTGTTGCTTATATAGGTCTAATTCTCACAAGCACACTAGACTTGACCAATTTTGTTTTCTTATTTTCTACAGTTTAAAAACACACTGGCATGAAAATTCCCATTCAAGGTTTTGTTGTGACATTATTTCAGTACCCAGATAACTTGGTGTTTTGCATTATTTAGCATGATCATGACAAAGAAGATGTCCGAGAAGTTACTTTTTTTCAGTGATGCATTGTTTACCATAGCATATCAATGATATCAACTTAAATGATTAAATTATAATCTGAAAGTGCTGTCTTGGCATACTGGAGTTTTTAATTATGGCAGCATATTTTATTCTACAATTCACAGTCATTCACTGAGCAATTTTAACCACTAAATTTTTGTTGCATTTTTTGTTTTAGTGTCTGTATATAATAGACAGGAGTTGTTAGACATATTTGAAACTATGTTTGTATTCCATAGATAACTTATGGCTTACTTGCTATTAGCACACTTCTCTAAAGTAAGGTAATAGTTATATGACTGCATTTATCGGTTGCATAGTTTCCGAAGTCTTGTATTTATTTATTTATTTGATTGGTGTTTTACGCCGTACTCAAGAATATTTCACTTATACGACGGCGGCCAGCATTATGGTGGGTGGAAACCGGGCACAGCCCGGGGGAAACCCACAACCATCCGCAGGTTGCTGACAGACCTTCCCACTTACGGCCGAAGTCTTGTATTGAGAGGAATTCTATATTAATTAGTGGACATGGTATCAATTGAAATGTAATGATATTAATAAGCATTTGTTCTACAAGATTAAATCTCACGACATAAAGTGTAGACTTTGTTTATGTAGAAATCAGTCAAGCATAATAACCGCAGCTCATGAGTCAAATGCTATTTAACCTGTGAACATGCAATTGCAATGTATGTGCCTTATGCGCACCAGGAAATGACTCAGTAGAAATGAATGCTTAGAATAGAGGGGTAATTAGGACTGATGTGAATACCATAATATAGTGGTTATAAATATATATGATAATAAAAAAGCTCATAGTAAATGATGGTAAATTTATATTGTGTAATTATTTTTTTGTATTTCAGCTGGATATTAAATTATTAAATAAGATAATGATGCAACAGAATTCTCGAAGAGGCGGACGGCCAAGCCGCTTTGAGCCCTCAAGTTTGCCTGGAGCTGGGTTACTTGGAGATGCCCCAGGTAGAGGGGGCTTCCCTGCTGGATTTAACCCTGCTAACACGTCACTTCTTGGGCAAGCCCCTGGCCCAGGTAATCGTAGCATGCAGATGCCCAGTTTTGGGTCAGCAGGTCAAGGGACTGGCATGGGAGTGGCCCAGAGCCTAATGGGAATGGGAGGCGCCAAGGGAGGCAACCAACAGATGGCCAACATTTTGCAGCATCAGAATGGCATCATGGGAAACTTCTTACAGCAACAACAACAACAGCAGCATCAGCAACGTCGTCAACAGCCACAAATGCAACAACCACAACAACAGCAGCGTCTGCCAACACAGAATATACGCGACACCCAACTCAACATTGTCAACAGTCTCCTAAAGGGGGCAATGTCGAATCAGGGAGCATCAGGACAAATAAACAACCAGATGAGAGCTGCCAACAGCATTCTTGGTAACTTCCCTCGACCACCTGGTTCAATGCCGGGGGGAATAGCAGGAATGAAAGGAGGAAATTTCGGAGCTCAAAATCTGGGTCAGATGGCAGGTTTGGGGAGAAAAGCGCCCTCTGGCCTGGGCCTGCTAGATAACCCGCCTATTCCCTCCATCTTTAACCTCAATACTAATCCGACCAATCAACTTGCTCAACGAAAGAGGGCTGGGATGATGGACGGAAGGAACAGGTTTGAACCGGATGTG
The DNA here is from genome assembly GCF_032854445.1 of Liolophura sinensis. Taxonomy (NCBI): domain Eukaryota; kingdom Metazoa; phylum Mollusca; class Polyplacophora; order Chitonida; family Chitonidae; genus Liolophura; species Liolophura sinensis. The sequence continues at coordinate 6,439,966 of NC_088307.1, forward strand.
AAGAGGTACCGTAAAGATCTAGGGGTGAGTGGCAGTGGTCAGTGTGACTGGCATTGTACTGTACCATATATAAACTATGATTGATTAGTAGGAATCTTTGCTTTTAATACCTTTGTTTTACAGACAATTCGGTAAGCCTCTAGCATGCAACATCTACAATTCAGTGGTAATAGACTGGTTTTTGCCATCAGTTGACAAGTGGACCTGGACCTTTAGACCTGTTTATAGGGCCTATGAGAGACATGAGTTCACGGGAGTTTTGTGTGGGGGCGCTCGCGCATATACCAAAAGTTTGGTGTAGATAAGGCTCCATTCGCCCATTGTTCGTGCGCGAAGACCGTGTACCACCAGGGTTGTAACCCCAAGTTTCAGTATATATGCAAGCGCCACTACTTGTAACTCCCGTGAACATGTGTCCCTTAAGTTTTGATTTTTATTTGATTTGATTGGTGTTTTACGCCGTACTCAAGAGTATTTCACTTATACGACGGCAGTCAGCATCATGGTGGGTGGAAACCGGGCAGAGCCCAGGGGAAACCCACGACCATCCGCAGGTTGCTGAAGACCTTCCCATGAAAGGAAGCCAGCATGGGCTGAACTTGAACTCACAGCGACCGCATTGGTGAGAGACTCCTGAGTCATCACGCTGCGCTAGCGTGCTAACCAACTGAGCCACGGAGGCCCCCGTGTCCCTTAAGGCCCTATAGAGGTATTCCAAAGTGTATCCCACTGATACACAGAACAGGTTTGACACATAGCCAACATGTTGAGCCTACATATACATTTTCTCCTTGTTCACCGTCAAACTGCTTTCAGATGGTTCTGGTTGGTATGTGACATCTGACTCGGTTACACAAAATACATCTACTTGTACAGTCTACACTTTTCATTTCCTTATCATGCACAGATATGTACAGTGCGTCTTGATTCATCTACATGTATGCTGTCCATATTGCTTCTTTTCGTGTGATCATTTCAGTATTCAAAACATTGTCCTCTACATTGTATGTAATGTCATGTTTAAATCTGACCTCAGAAACCCTCCTAACTCTTCTTGAATTGTCAGCTTACATGTATTGGTGACAGCCTTTTCCTGTCTACTGGCACACAGATGCTAATATCAAAGACACATATATTGGACCCAATGTCATAGCTCTTCAAAAATGTTGAACACCAGCTTTCCTCTTATCTTTTATATTTGGATATCTATATCTGTTAATAATGTACTTGTGCTGCATCTATAGTTGTTTTGGCAGATTTAATTTCTTATTTGTACACTGATGACTGCACAATGTCATTGATATTCTCTTGTATTCCATATTCTCTCATTTCTTCACATTCATGACCATTCTGAAGACATTGTCTGGGTCTTAAACCAAAGGGCCATAACTCTTGTGTATTCTGTTACTGTTTGGGTCAGAGCTTTCTCTTTGTGTATGTAACTCAGTGGTTATCCCCTCCTGTTGTCCTGGTTACAGCAATTCTCAACAGGGGGCAGTTTCAGTCAGATTCCACCCCGCACCTTTGACCGTCCAGATAATAGAAATGATCGCCATGACAACAACTTAAGAAGGTCAGTCCCAAGGTTTGCTGGCGGTAGACGGGACAGCAGTGGCAGTAGTCATTCTGACAGATCCCAGAATTCTCGCTGGCAGCCTGCTCAAGGTAACCTCTACTGAATTATCCCCCCTGATTTCCATATCTGTCTTGCTGTCTTGTTTTGTTACATCATTGTTCATCTTTGCCTCAAGCCTGTCATATAACACGCCTGATTGGTGGGTTGCCAATCTGCTATCTGCCCTCTGTCTGACACTTCCACTGATCTCCTTTCAGTTTCACTTTCACTGTCACTCTCTCAGCCTTGTCTGCATGTCTTTGTGAGTTCAAATCTGAAAACTCTGACATCTGAGTTGTCTTTTCTCACATGAATGAACTGCAGTGGTAACTAAAACCCCAATTTTGTCCATTAGTCAAGTTTCTGATACTGTCCTGTTACTGCTGAAGGGAAATTGGTTTCACTATATACAAGGTACTGATGAATCTTGTTTAAATTTTGAATATTTATGTATGTATGTATTTGATTTGTGTTTTATGGAACACTGGAGAATATTTCACTTACAAGATGGGATTAAATACATGGCTGAATTAAATTATATGGCCGACATATTAAAAATCTGTGGCTCAAAAGGAAAGATAACAAATAATATAATCAAAGTGATTTCAGAAGAGGTGATCCAGACCTTAACGGCTACAGTCATTTAGTTCTGATATACTTGTTAACTGTTGTAATCAATAATCAGTGTGGAATTCTTTATAAGATGGCCAGGTGATTAAATTAGAGAAATTGGAAAGAAGATGTCTTACCACTTCGGCTGAAAGGTAAAACCAAGCTTGCCTGATGTCAGCACAAACAGCTGTATTCTGCAGTCTGATTTGTTAAATTTGATAACATTTCCTTGCTTACAGTTTTCAATCTTATGGATTTTGAACTTTAGCCTGACTGACCCCTCTCCCCAAAAGGGTTTACTCTGAAGTTTTTATTGAGATTTTGTTAGAAATTTTTTTCCTGTTAATTTTTCTGTCCATGTTGATGTCTTCAAATCCTTATCTTTTTTTAGTTGTGAGAATAAAGAAAAACAAAAAAATTCCGTACTTGCTTGACCTAATTTTTTTTTATAGGGTTGGGTTACGCCGGACAAAAAATTTTGTAAGGATTGCCTTTTAAATTTGTTTTTTTTTTAAATTCTAAAGAATCCTATTGCTTCCTAATGTCACAGAAATTCCGAATGTGTTTTTTTCGTGTGGGTGGGGGAGAGGGGAGGGGTTGAAGTACATGTAGTTGGGGTGACGTAGTCCTACTGGCATTGAAATGTTGCTAATGCACTCGAATTTCACACACTGTGTATATAATGTCAGGGTGTACCAGACTGTTGAAATCTTGTGAATGCATTCTTCCTTGTGGTCACAGGTAATCTGATTCATTTGCCAGCTGTTTTCCTTTGCCATAGTTTAGCACTGAGCCAGCCTGAATTAGGTCAGCTTTAGACTATTATTCATTATTTAGCTTCCAGTGAAATAAGTTACATATTGACAGTATCATGCTTGGTGTGGCAAACTCCGCTACTAAGGGGTCAGTTTGAAATCATTCCATCACATTAATATTGTTTCTCAACAGCATTTCCTACTCTACATGTATGATACCAGACAGTAAATTTTACAAATACAGAAGCAAGCAACTTATGACAGAAAGGGTGTCAGATTACTGTCTGGTGCAAGGGATCACTTTTTGTTAGCAATCACAAATACTTGCAAATGTGACACTCTTCTGGCTAGCCCTCTGCTTATGGTGTATTCTTGCCTCAAGTCCTACACATGTAGCTCTTGTAACAACTGTCTTTTCAAACTTTGGCTTTTGTTCTAGTTTGCTCTTCAGCATTCAACATTTGGACTTACTTAAGTCGTAACGATTTTGTGTTAAAAACTTTGGCTGCTGCTCTACTTGTCTTTTCAGCATTCAACATTTGGACTTGCCGTAACAATTTTCTGTTTAAAACTTCAGTTTTTGCTCCAGCTGTCTTTTCAGTATTCAACATGTGGACTTGCCTGTGTTGTAACAATTCTCTGTTAGAAACTTTGTCTTTTGCTCTAGTTGTCTTTTCAGTGTTCAACATGTGAACTTGCCATGTCTTTTCAGTGTTCAACATGTGAACTTGCCTTGTCTTTTCAGTGTTCAACATGTGAACCTGCCATGTCTTTTCAGTGTTCAACATGTGAACTTGCCTTGTCTTTTCAGTATTCAACATGTGAACTTGCCATGTCTTTTCAGTGTTCAACATGTGAACTTGCCTTGTCTTTTCAGTGTTCAACATGTGAACCTGCCATGTCTTTTCAGTGTTCAACATGTGAACTTGCCTTGTCTTTTCAGCGTTCAACATGTGAACTTGCCTTGTCTTTTCAGTGTTCAACATGTGAACCTGCCATGTCTTTTCAGTGTTCAACATGTTAACTTGCCAGGTCTATTCAGCGTTCAACATGTGAACTTGCCTTGTCTTTTCAGTGTTCAACATGTGAACCTGCCATGTCTTTTCAGTGTTCAACATGTGAACTTGCCTTGTCTTTTCAGTGTTCAACATGTGAACTTGCCTTGTCTTTTCAGTGTTCAACATGTGAACTTGCCAGGTCTTTTCAGTGTTCAACATGTGAACTTGCCAGGTCTTTTCAGTGTTCAACATGTGAACTTGCCAGGTCTTTTCAGTGTTCAACATGTGAACTTGCCTTGTCTTTTCAGTGTTCAACATGTGAACTTGCCAGGTCTTTCCAGTGTTCAACATGTGAATTGCTTTGTCTTTTCGTGTTTTATATGGACTTGTGTCCAGCCACAAGCTGTATATCACAAGACCTGTAAATGCTTTTGTTCTTCACTTTTGCTGTCTCTTATAGAAGACAGTTTGTCTTTTGCTGCGCTGGTGTTGTTTCGTACTAATGCTCATAAGAGCCCTATTTCACAAACTGTATGTACCATTATGTGCATGTTCTCCAATACACACGATTCCTCATTCAGACAACATATCTGAAATTGCTGAATGTATTTCAGTAATGACACCTGTTTTGTTAAGCCCTTTCCTTTTCACCCCATGTCATTTTTTCGAAAAAATTTATATACACGTATACGCAAAACATATGTAAACTCAAACAGTGGTCTCTTCCCTAAGTTGGTTTTGTCCACTGTCTCTATGGCTCAAGAAAATTCTTCTTTGTTTGTTTTTAGGCCCTCTATATTCTTCCCATTTCATTTATTTAAAACTTTTTGCTCTGTTTGTAACATGTGTGAAAATCAGACAGTGATCTCTTACTAATAGGTTGTCAACTTTTGTCCACTGTCTGTTTGGCTCTGGAGAATGTTTTTTGTTTGCTGTGCTGGTTAGGCCCTTTCCATTCTCCTTCTTTCAACTGAGCAAAACTTCAAACTATTATCTGTAAAATATGCGGAAAATCAAACAGTGATCTCTTGTTTCAGTTCGTGGGTTTTGTTGAATGTTGTGATGGCCCTAGAAAACAATACAATTTGTTATTTGTATGATCGGTTTTGTAGGGCCTCTCCAATCTCCTCATTCTGTTGGTTCAAAACTTCAAAAATTTCTTTTTCAGTTTCAACGGATACAAATGTTTTGTTATTGTTCTTCCATTGCAGTGGCTTTTTGGACCATCGGTTTGTCTACAGTGCACATGTGGCGCCTGTAATGGTCAGCTTACATGAATATGCGTTTGGCCATTATAGCTCCACCGCTCACATGACACTCAATGTCTGTCAGTGGGTGAGGTTCTGTGTGCAGACGCTTTTGTCAAGGTACCATGGTTACCATCATTCTGATACGATATTTTTTTTAGTCATCCCTTTATATTGACATGGATCAGGTTGAATGCATAGTTCTCTAATCTGTGACTCAAACTACAGAAGTCCAGAAGTACTCATAACACTTTACAGTTTATTCAAAAAAACAAATGAGCAAAATTGGAACTGTATCTTGCAGATCTTATAGGTCACGTCAGAACTGGTTGGACGCTTGGGTGGCCTAATGGTTAGAATGTCGGCCTCAAGACGGGAGACCTGGGATCAAACCTGGGTCGGGCCATACCAAAGACTGTAAAAATTGAACTTGTTGCTGCCTCACTTGTGGCTCAGCACAGAGAGGTTAGAGCTAGGAGACAGGACTGATTGGCCCGGTGTCAGTATAATGTGATTGGGTGGGGTGTCATGTCTGGTGTCTTCAGCATGACACATAAGCGGACTAAAAGACACAGTGTATTATGTACACTCACCTCGTTGTCATATGACTAAAGAATTGTTTAGTAGGACGTTAAACCTCAAGCATTCATTCATTCAGAACTGATTGTGCTGTCATGGTTGTTGCTTACGTTGCCGTGGCAATAGACAAGACAGGGCCCATGGATCTGATATAGGTATCACTATGGTCCATTTCTTGCGTTTGTATATTTAATGCTGTCTTTTTCTTTTCCCTGTAGTAACTGTTGCTTGCTTATTGTTCATAATTAGCTTCTAGAAAAATCTAAGAAAAGTTCGGAATGAGATGAGTTGTTTTGACATCCCTTTCATTCAGCCTAATTTGCATATCACTCAGCACATCATGCTCAGCCATATATTGCACAAATTTGCATATAAACTTTATTTCAGGACATGGACCTTGTATCATTAAGCAGATATAAATGATAAAATACTTTGAGTTCTATTTTATTTCAGGCAAAACTTTTTGTTTCTAGGAGGAGAATTACGTGCCTCTGTTATAGGCAGAAGACTAGATATTAAATTTTAAAACTGAAATTGGTTTGCATGCATGAACCACAACCTGGGAAATGTTTATAGCACCTGCCAGTCAGTGTCAGATGTGTGATAATAAATGTCCAGAATATGCTGGCATCCTTCGACAAAAAAAAAACAACAACAAAAAACAAAGAAACAAATGACAAACCCCACATGCTTCCTCACTCTGTTGTAAAAAATCACATTCAAAGCTGCCTTGTGTTGTCCCCTGTACAGTGAGACAACTACAAGGTTTAATCATTAAACCATCTTGCCAACATGTACATCGTCCTATTTGTAGTTGAAAAAAGATACGTAAGCCATTTTTAGCTACGACCTAAACACCTCTGTAAGTCGATTAGTCGTACTGTGTGTTGGTAGGTGGATGGGTCAAATTTGTGACAAAGGCCTGTCCTATTTTAACATGGGCCTCTCACCTAATGAATCATAACCTCTGTATGCCACAGAACTGAAGTTTCCTCACTTTAATACAGAACAGACCTGGGATCAAACCTGGGTGGTGTCATTCCAAAGACTTTAAAATGGGTAATTTTTGCTGCCTCCCTTGGCCCTCAGCACTGAGAGGTTAGAGCAAGGACACAGGACCAGGTGGCCCGGTGTCGGTATAATGTGACAGGGTAGGGTGTCATGTCTGGTGATGCTTCAGTGGCGGCAACACTTTGATGGCAGGGCGATTCCATGCCATCCATCATCACAGAATAGGCACGCACACCTAATGACTTGTACCGGCACTGATGTCTGAGTTGGTCGAGCGTCCGCTTCGGCGGTGAGTCATTGCTGTGTCATTCCTGGGTTGGGTCACAACTAAGACGTAAAAAGAGGAAGTTGTAGCTTCCTCGGTTGGCATTCAGCCTTAAGGTAATAGTGAAACTACTGGTTGACCCATATCAGTGTAATGGCTTGGGTGGGGTGCCTTACTTTCCTTCCGTAAGTCGTTTTAGTGAAATAGCACTAGAGATAAAAGTGGCAACAAAGAGGCACATTACACGTACATGCACTCTGAGGACTCCTTCGTCGTCATATGACTGAAAAATTGTTAAGCATGACGTTGAACTCTAAGCACTCACTCAAACTCATCCTAATGACTCTTCGTCATATGACTGAAAAATTGTGAAGTATGACATTAAACCATTGTGTAACATGTTTTTCTTCCTATGTGTATAATTCCATGTTTGTAAGGTTGATCTTGTCTCCTTGTTCCAACTGTTAACCTTGGTGTAATCACGTTGTCATGTGTTTGTGAGCAGGAGGCAGTACGCAACAGACCAGGGATGTGTATGACCCAGCTGAGCCCACCGATGACCAGGAACAGGTATGTACACATCAGGGGCACCTGATCACCCATTGTGTTCAGTATGACTGAAAAATTGTTAGGTAAAACCCCAAGCATACATTCAGCGGGCACCTTCTCATACAAGGCCATTATTCTTACGTTGATTTATGTATTTCTATATTATAGCCCCGCACAACAATGAAGGGCAGATGGGGGGAGGGGGCGTGATGGTCTGTCTGCCCGTTTGTAGTCCGGTTTTTCTGATGAGCTTGCAGCAGATATTGCTTAAGCTTGATGACATTCTGCAGTTCTAGTCAGACTCGTCCGCAGTTAGTTTTTTGCCTGGTATGTTCATTTTGAACAGTATTGTGAAGAAGAAGAGTGCTTACCTCACACACGCTGAATCTCTTACAATGTCAATGATTCTAAATCGAGCAACATCTGACTAGAACTTGCTGCAGTTCTAGTCAAAAATTTGGACTAGTTTGTTTTTAGACACAATTTCGATATTGGGTAGACAGTGCCTTTTTAATCGCATTACCCAGACTTCCATGATATTTTTGTGTATACCTCCTATGATCTAGACTATCTTGATTTTCATAACAATCATTTTTACAATACTTACAAAGTTATCCCCTTCAGGTATGGTTAATGTTATTCATGTATATGATTTGTGTCATGAGAAGGACACTGCTACTTACTGGAAAACAGGACATTCAAGTAAATCATGAAGATAAATGCACTTGGTCCAATTTATGCATGTTTTTAATTTGATTTTGGGGACAATAATACGTTGATTGGGCTGGTGAGTTTTAGGGTCCCACAAGTATAATTTTTAAGCCTATATTGCATCATATCCATAGAATATGCTTGAGTAAACATCTTGCAAACATATGAAAAGGTTGAAGAATGAAAGTATATATTTTCATAACACTCCCGCGTGTATTCACTAACCTGTCCCTGTCTTGTGACAGAGGCGTGGAGGGAGCACGGAGGGGAGCCTGTCTGGAGAGACATCACCCCTGGGGCTAGAGGAGGGGGACGGGGACTTCAGCGTCACCGTGGACAAGACGGGCCGTTCCATATCAGACAAAAAGGAGGTAACGGTAGTCATACTAATTAGTCATGTTAAGCATAGTATTTCATCTTGACTTTGGCCTGAAAACTGCACTTTCAGAATGTATATAAAGACCTTAAAATGATACTTTTTAGGCCAACACTTATGTGTTTTGGTGTATTCTCAAGTGGCCCACCAAGGCTGATAAATCAAGCAATAGTCAGTGGTACAAGAAGCTGAATTTTAGGTGATGTGTCAACATTCTTAAACTTAAACTTTCTGTGATTATGTATATTGCATGAGTTTATGAACGAATATTGAAGTGAACTGAATCAGCCTAAATACAACATTACTGTTACATGCACATGTATGTCCTCCATTGTTTGACTTGAGATGTGTACATTGTTTTTTTTCATAAGAGTATTTTTCAGTGTTTATAATCAGTCGTCGTTGTGTTGGTTGATTTCTGTATATTGTGCTGTGTCTGATTTTCAGGAGAGGAAGCAGAAATCCCAAGAAAAGAAATCTCCGTACTTCTGCCATACCTGTAAGGTGGAATGTAACAATAAAGCTGTAAGTTTAAAGAATATTCATGACATATGTTCACCCTTATTGGCTGAGAATCTGAAGATGTTATTTCATGACTTACATTGCATGAGCCATCTCTAAAGGGAGGCAAATCCTGTGAACCATGGAAGAGTAGTGCCCTATGCATACACTACAGCTCAGGCCAAAAGTCAGATCCAGGCAGGAGATTAGCACATTCCTCGAGGCCTTGTAGAGAGTTTGTAGAGCGCCTGTGGAAAGCTCTGGGACAGACAGTCACCTGCAGAGTCCGTCCAACTGTGACTGATCACTCTCATGTGGCTGAGCGGTATAATGTCTATGGGCTGGCTATGGAAAGTTGACAGGGAAAAATCTAGTTCTTTGTATGAATGATTTAAAAGATTTTTGAAGGGGCTAACACAGTACACGAAACTGAAGTAAAATGTCTGATGTTTGTACTTCTGATCGCATAGGGTCAAACTTTAATGATTTACAAGTGGGTTCATACAAGATTTGCAATGGATCACCACCACTGCCAAAACTAGCTCATTCTTCATCTCCCTTGAAAATGTTAAAAAGTGGACAAATATATTTCATCTCTTCCATAGAAAGTTTTCCTTGTTGTGGGAGTCCTCTGCCAGGGAAAAATTATCTGTCACTTGGTTATTTAAAAAACCAAACTGACACTTAGACGCTGATACGCCATGCAACGACAACCACGCACCATTACAATACGAATTTCATGTATAAAAATGGTGAAAGAGGAAAACGCAATGAAGGACAAGTTAGATTTTGTCTGTGTGACTTTCTGAAGAATTTGAAGTTTGTGCAAAACCATGCAGGAACAGTTTGTTTGTAGGAACAGCACCCACATAGTAAACGCATGAACAAAAGAAAATTATTTGCTCTTAAGGGTTTTCCCATCACTAAAAGAACTAATCATTTCCCATTTGCACCAATACACATTACTTGAATTTTTTGATTACTGGGTACAGCATGCCTGAAATATTTTCCTTTTTGACTGTAAAATGCTTTCACGGAATTCATTCGACTTATTCGTTAGGCTTAACAATACATGATTTGAATCATTACCTGATGAATTCAGGAATCAGTTATTAGTGAACTTGTATAAAATGTGAAACAAAATGTGTGTGAATAGCTTATAGGTGTATCACGTGTAAACATATATTTACCACTTGTTGTCTTGTTTTTTTTTTGTTTTGGACAGTAATATTTTGCTGTTTACTATACAAATGTGAGAAAATATCATGAGTGTTAGGCATCAACAGCAAAGCAAATTATTGTAGGCTTAATTGAACTACCCAGAAGTGTCATGCAGAGACCAGGCAAGAACTCCTCCATTCTTTAGTGTTCAGCAGTGAAAAGATTGAAGAACAATAGGCACACGGTATTGCATTTGGAGTAAATAATACTCACAAGTGTCGAGCTTTATTAACTGATACACAACATATGGTTTTACAAATGGTAAACAAGACAAGTAAATTAATCTCTCAAAATTGCTGGTGGTGGTCTCACTGTTTCTGTGTAAATCCCTCTTTTGTGCACCTTGCTGTGTGGCAGTTTGGTTGCAAGTCTGTAGACAATCATTGATGTATGCCTATCTTGAAAACTTTGCAAATGCAACAGTCAACTTGAAAAAAAAAAGCAGCAGTCACCAGCCACACCAACTAGTGTCCATTAACTAGAAAGGTAAGCTACAGTGAAAGTTGTTCAGCTTGGCGATGGCCAATTCTGACCTACAATTAGTTGTTGTTGTTTTCTTTTAGTTCTTTTGATATGAGGCTTACTCCCTCCTTGCAGTAATGTAAATGCATGACGTTTTTAGTTGTCACCTTTATACAAATGCAACAGATGATAAGACATGAGCGTGAAGAATCACGCAAAGGTATGGCCACATGAGACTGCTGTCTGCCTGTGTTGGGGCGATGACCTAGACAGGAAGCCTGCGATATTACACGTGCTTTATTCATAAAGTCGCATTGGTTTGTAAAGTTTATGTGGAGATTTGGCAAGTTTACTGTAAAATCTTGGTGGCAAGGTTTTGCATTTCATAATATAAATGTGTAACAAAATGAGTAGGCCTTTGCCAACCATCAACACCAGTAAAAGACTTCCGATCACATATTTTCTCCCTTACTCAAGGTGACGAACTGATTTTGTTGTGCTCAGGTAGGTTACAGTTTGCAAGATAAATTGTCCGCCTTCACGGCTAGTGTATTTTCACATAACTGAATAGACTATGACCACACCTTCGTTATTTAGAACTATTTTCACACCTTTCAAGGATAATCCTACGTGCCTCAGCAGGTCTTTGACACAGTTCAGTGAAGAGTTTGTCACGCGTCAGTAGAGCGTTATTCAGTACCTCATAGCGCGATACGAGCGGTAAGCAATTGACTTTTAGCCTGAGCTGTAATACTTTGTAATTCTTACTAGAGTAACATTGCCAGCTATGATTATTCATGATCGCTTGTAATAGTAGTGAAATGACGCTGTATTGTTATTCAAGTGGGTAGAGGGTGCTTCTGTTCCATTGTGTACAAGATTTGTTTCCCTTGGCAGGGGATTGGCTCATCTCATTGGCTTGATTTACCACAAAGACAACATTAGCACTGAATAAATGGTACTTGTGAATTGTTTGTTCTGAAATTTTACGATTTTAAATGAAAGAAAACAAAACATAAAGTGTCATCAGAGAGACTAAGGAAAAATATTTCTAAGACTACCGTATGACACCTTTTTTTTTAATATTTGGGATATGATGTACAGATGGAGTAAGAAAAACCTCATCAGCACCTATGAGGTAGAGACCACTCAACACTTGTGGTTACCGTCCCTTGTAAGTGGTGCAGAACTACATGTAGAAGTTTACAAACCACATCTACATGTACACTGTTGTTGCATAACTTTATAGCCAACTAGACGTACACTGTTTTTCAGATGGTCACTAACTGTATGTATTGAAGACTAGCACTCTTGTCCATGTAGGATCTCTAACAAAAAACTGTCATGGTCCAGTGACAAAAAGCCACCAAAAGTTATGTGTCACATGTACACCTGTTGTTTCAGAACTTAATATGTCACATGTACACCTGTTGTTTCAGAACTTTACCTGCCACATGTACACCTGTTGTTTCAGAACTTTACCTGTCACATGTACACATGTTGTTTCAGAACGTTACCTGTCACATGTACACATGTTGTTTCAGAACTTTACCAGCCACATGTACACATGTTATTTCAGAACTTTACCTGCCACATGTACACCTGTTGTTTCAGAAATTTATCTGTCACATGTACACATGTTGTTTCAGAACTTTACCTGCCACATGTACACCTGTTGTTTCAGAACTTTACCTGTCACATGTACACATGTTGTTTCAGAACGTTACCTGTCACATGTACACATGTTGTTTCAGAGCTTTTCCAGCCACATGTACACATGTTGTTTCAGAACTTTACCTGCCACATGTACATATGTTGTTTCAGACCTTTACTAGCCACATGTACACATGTTGTTTCAGAACTTTACCTGCCACATGTACACATGTTGTTTCAGAACGTTACCAGCCACATGTACACATGTTGTTTCAGAACTTTACCAGCCATATGCAGAGTGAGTTCCACCAGGAGAGACTACAGGACCTGCTGAACCTTACTAAGCAGAAGTCCTCCCAGCTCCAGGCCAGACTTAAGGCTGAGGCTCACCTCAGGACCATTGAAGAGAAAGACATAAATGACAGGTGAGTAAGGACTCAGTCAGGGGCAGTGGTTGTGGGGCTTGTCTCTTTCAATGGCTGGAGCACACAAGGGTTGAATCCTAGCCTTGGACAGGGAATGATTTTTAAGTACGATGTTAAACTCCAAGCATTCATTCGTTCGTTTGGAAAGGGAATGTGTAGATTTGTGTGACCGTTTTCCCAGCTGAGTGTAAAATTCTTGAGTAGGGCATTAAATTACATTCAGATAAGTGAACAAATTAAATTACATTCAGATAAGTGAACAAATTAAATTACATTCAGATAAGTGAACAAATTAAATATTGTGTTTCACAGATACAGAGAATTGGTATGAGTAGAATATGTTGAATTGGTCTGACTAAGGTGGTAATTTGTAGGACGAGATTCAAATATTGTTTTTTGCACATATATTCGTAAATTGTAAGATCAGAGAATTTAAATACTGCGTTTGACAGATCTAAGCTTGTAAGAAGCGCAAATGTAAAGAATAAAATATTTCATTTAACAGTTACTGATTGTTTGTAGGGCCCGGGACATTTGACAGATACTGATTATTTGTAGAACCTGAGAAAATTTGACAGATACTGATTATTTGTAGGACCTGAGACATTTGACAGATACTGATTATTTGTAGGATCTGAGACATTTGACCTATACTGATTATTTGTAGGACCCGAGACATTTGACCGAAACTGATTATTTGTAGGATCTGAGACATTTGACCGAAACTGATTATTTGTAGGACCTGAGACATTTGACAGATACTGATTATTTGTAGGACCTGAAACATTTGACAGATACTGATTTTTTGTAGGATCTGAGACATTTGACCTATACTGATTATTTGTAGGATCTGAGACATTTGACCTATACTGATTATTTGTAGGACCCGAGACATTTGACCGAAACTGTGTAGGATCTGAGACATTTGACAGATACTGATTATTTGTAGGACCTGAGACATTTGACAGATACTGATTTTTTGTAGGACCTGAGACATTTGACCTATACTGATTATTTGTAGGACCTGAGACATTTGACCTATACTGATTATTTGTAGGACCTGAGACATTTGACCGATACTGATTATTTGTAGGACCTGAGACATTTGACCGATACTGATTATTTGTAGGACCTGAGACATTTGACAGATACTGATTATTTGTAGGACCTGAAACATTTGACAGATACTGATTATTTGTAGGACCTGAAACATTTGACAGATACTGATTATTTGTAGGACCTGAGACATTTGACAGATACTGATTATTTGTAGGACCTGAAACATTTGACAGATACTGATTATTTGTAGGACCTGAAACATTTGACAGATACTGATTATTTGTAGGACCTGAAACATTTGACAGATACTGATTATTTGTAGGACCTGAGACATTTGACAGATACTGATTATTTGTAGGACCTGAGACATTTGACCTATACTGATTATTTGTAGGACCTGAGAAAATTTGACAGATACTGATTATTTGTAGGACCTGAGAGATTTGACAGATACTGATTATTTGTAAGACCTGAGACATTTGACAGATACTGATTATTTGTAGGACCTGAGACATTTGACCTATACTGATTATTTGTAGGATCTGAGACATTTGACCCATACTGATTATTTGTAGGACCTGAGACATTTGACCTATACTGATTATTTGTAGGACCTGAGACATTTGACAGATACTGATTATTTGTAGGACCTGAGACATTTGACAGATACTGATTATTTGTAGGACCTGATACATTTGACAGATACTGATTATTTGTAGGACCTGAGACATTTGACAGATACTGATTATTTGTAGGACCTGGGACATTTGACAGATACTGATTATTTGCAGGACCTGAGACATTTGACAGATACTGATTATTTGTAGGACCTGATACATTTGACAGATACTGATTATTTGTAGGATCTGATACATTTGACCAATACTGATTATTTGTAGGACCTGAGACATTTGACCTATACTGATTATTTGTAGGACCTGAGACATTTGACAGATACTGATTATTTGTAAGACCTGAGACATTTGACAGATACTGATTATTTGTAGGACCTGAGAAAATTTGACAGATACTGATTATTTGTAGGACCTGAGACATTTGACCGAAACTGATTATTTGTAGGACCTGAAACATTTGACCAATACTGATTATTTGTAGGACCTGAAACATTTGACCAATACTGATTATTTGTAGGACCTGATACATTTGACAGATACTGATTATTTGTAGGACCTGATACATTTGACAGATACTGATTATTTGTAGGACCTGAGAAAATTTGACAGATACTGATTATTTGTAGGACCTGAGAAAATTTGACAGATACTGCTACATGTAATTTGCAAACAGACAGAATGTAGGTTTATAGCTGAGCTCAATCCATAACAACTAATGGTGAATGCAGTGCATTTTGAATGATACTTCTCATGAATCATTCTACAAAACTACAAACGGTACAGTACCTGAGCCAGAGCCATATCTAGAAAAACATTACAGGTTCTGATCCCAAACTTTAATGGTGACATTGTGACTATATAAAAAAGTTTCAAAAGTGCAACTTCTAACATCTTTAAAGTCTTTGAATGAAAGAAATTTGTGTGAAAACTTAACTTTTTATTGGTAAACTATCCCAATTAAGCTATATCAATCAATTTACTTGTTACATGTAGTTTTAATACAGCTAGTTAAGTTTGGGCAGCCATCAATTTTGGAGCCCAAATGTTTACCAGAACTGAAATGACGATAGATATGGCTATTTTTTGCCACTGCAATCACATTGCAATCACACCCACCCTACACCTAATCCCGTCTGCAGTGCTAAATGAGCCTTGGTTTTGTGCTTGTCTGACCTTGCTGTTTGTGTGTGTGTGTTTTTTGTAGGGAGGGGTATTGTCAGACGTGTGATGAACCATACACTGGGTCTGTAATAAGACACAGGAGGACGTCTTCTCACAAGGTAACCCTGATTCTGACATAACTAATCTCTTAAGCAGGTTTGGATGTGTTTTCAAGTATTGTCCCAAATACTGTGGATTTATAGCTGGTTGGACCCTATCTGACACAGTCTGTTACAGCACTGTTTTTGCTGCAGCCATTTGACCTCTGACCTACAAGTTGACTGGTTCAAATCCAGGCTGTGGTGCTTCTTCTACATCTTTAAGTCAAATGGTATGCCAAAGGGCAATGGTTTACTAAAGTTTCCCTGTGCCCATGAACCTGGTTACCCCTGGAATAAGTGAAAAATTCCTCTGTATGGCATTTAAGAACAATCAACCAATGCAGCAATCAAATCAAGCTCCCAGTGCTACTGCCCAGGCTGTCATTCAGAAGGTCTGTCAGTCCTGGTAACCGTTGTGAAAGTGAAGCTTTCTTGAATACGAGAAACCTTTCGTGAACAACAAATAATGTAAACGAGTATGTTGTCTTCGTCTTATTTCCTTCCCCCTTCATATTTTTATGCTTTTCAACGTAGTTTTCTGTTTGATTGCAAAGCTGTGCATGTGCTCCACCTGAAACCCTGAACTCTCCTTTGATTTGATCAGATCTCCTGATCATTCCATTTTTTGTGTATCTTTCAACAGAAATGTGATTTAATGTGAAAGCAGAAATTTACTGTAATTCTTCATTCGCTTTGAACATGGAACAGAATGTTTACATTCGAATTTGTAATTCACAGTGAAACCATGTTGACAGTTTTTACATTCGAATTTGTAATTCACAGTGAAACCATGTTGACAGTTTTTACATTCAAATTTGTAATTCACAGTGAAACCATGTTGACAGTTTTTACATTCAAATTTGTAATTCACAGTGAAACCATGTTGACAGTTTTTACATTCAAATTTGTAATTCACAGTGAAACCATGTTGACAGTTTTGAAGTCCAATTTTATCAACATTTACTTGGTCAGTACTAAGCCTAATATAACAACTGAACAACATGTGAACAAGCATAAAGGTTGAAGAATTACAGGCAAATTGTGTGTAGTACCTCCAGTCAACGAACATCTTTTCTCTGGATATATTTTCCCATTTTGTTCAAGTGTGAATTCTTTTTTTTTTCGGGTCTTAGCATTCAGTAGTAGCCTTTGTGATTGGTCAGATAGGTTTTCTTGATTGACATAAAAAAAACAGTGTAGTAAAAACTGACTTTTTTATTATCACATCAAGGCCATATCTAGAAAAAAATTGAGGGTTCTGCTTCCAAACTTTAAAAGTGACATTTGTCACCTTTCGTAAAGATATTTTATGAATTGCCACTCAAAATGATGCTTTCTGAGAGCTTATAAGTGTATGAAGGATAGAAATTTGTATGAAATCTCAGTTTTTTGGGCCTGTTTTCACTGAGTTTCAATACAGATTGATTATTTTGGGCACCTAAGAGTTTTGGAGCCCAAACATTTTCCGCAACAAAAATTGCTCTAGATATGGACCTGCTGTTTTAAAAAATTTCATTTTGACGGGATTTGGTCTTACCGTTATCTTGAGGAACCATTTCACAAAAGCTGCATGAATACAAGGGACAAGCGTTCGTACATGTAGCTGTGAGAGTGAAGATATCAGTGTCAGAGTTTGCTGTAGCAGACCATTCATTGCATGCCGTGAAACACTTTACAAGTGATCTACTAGGTTGTAGCCAGTGGAAAGACAAATCAACCCGTGTTATGTTCAGCATACACAGGAGCTTGGGGCCCAACTGTCCTTAGTCCTGACCACTGTGTTTCATTTATGTGAAATGATATAATTCAGCATGAGTTCGGCACGAGTTGCACTCAACACTGGCAAAATTAATTGGCTTGCCCCATCTAAGATGAGTCTCATGATATAACCCACAGGTTACTGTCAATTTTCATTTGGATAGAGATGCAGCGAATGACTCGTCAATTCTTCATCACGTGACACTTTATCAAAATGTCAGGGGCAGAAACAGTGTCGTTACTAAGGGCCCCCGAAGAAAAAAAAACAAAATAGCTTGAAGTCATCCATATGAAAGTCGAGTTTAGTTGTGTCTTAGGCTGTGTTCGCAAATGTGTTCGTGTCAGCTGATACAAATATATTTGTGCAAGAAGAGCATAAGAATAGAGGGTACATGTTCATATATTTTAGTATGGTTCTGGCTGCACCCCGTCCCAACTCTGGAGAAATTGAGAGTGAAAACTTTCTCCGTGAACAGTGAAATGGTGTTAAATTTTGGCTTCTTAAACCACTTTTTCATATGGGATTGACACAGGGACAGCAATTTGAATATGCCCTCAAACTCCTGGGTATGTCCTTAAACTCCTGGGTATGCCCTTAAACTCCTGTGTGTGCCATAAAATTTGTGTGTGTGTTAAGCTTTACGTTCTGTCCTGTCTCTGTTCTTTCCCTCTCATGTTTTCTCTCTCTGTCCTCTGTGAACATAGCAGAGGGATTCAAGTCATAAGTCTCGCTGGGAGCACAACTTCAGGCAGCGAAACCAGGCCACTGTAACCATGGTGACCAGGGACAAAACACCCACGGCTGCCAGTGCCAAGGTAGATTTCTGCTCTTAAGTCTTTTTACGAGGATTCTTGCTAGCAGTGACCAAAAGCTCTTCACCCTTTGAAATGTCACTAGTTCAAAACCTGATCATGCTCAAATCACCAGTAATCCCATGTCAGTCTTTCAGTCAATGGGCTGCCCTAAATGACCTAAAATTATACCCCCAAAAGTGCATTTATAGAGGTAGATAAATGTTACAAAATATTTTTTTGATGCTGAAACTTACAATTATCCAGTAGAAGAATATCATTCCATGTTCCAAGCAAACCTCAAAACACCTTTCTAAAATCAGTAGAACTCTCAGAATCGGGGAAAAATGGGCAAGTTAGTCATGGACGAAATTTATGGTACGTGACCTTTCCCTGTGCAGCGGTGACTGATGTCCAAGAGGCATATTCGTTTGAGTTGGCATCATTTGTCATCCACCATAACCTTGTTCACATAATATCTCGAGAGCTGATTGGTTGGTCTTAACCAAATTTCTGTAAAAGGTTCATGACCTTAACATTTGATTGACTACAGTAACTCTTCAACCTTTTTGCTAATTTGCAACATGTTTATTCAAACATATGGTGAAGGTATTATTCTGTGTAGACTAAGTAAAAATACCGGTACACTTTTTCCAGAAGCCCTGAAATTGGCCAACCCAACCAGTGTAGTCTTTTCTCCAAAATCAATTTAAAATTGTGCATAAATCCTGCAGAAAGTTGCACTTTCATGTGCGGAAATGTTGAGGAAATAGGGTATTGTGGGTATGTTCATCCGTCTGCTCATTCATCTGTTTGTCAGTTTATTAACATTGTAACAGGCAATAACCTTACTCATACGAAAAGTACTGGGCCAAGTTCAATCCAACTGAATTTGAAGCTTCATGCCAAAAGTTTGATCAACTAATGGAGTGTCTGTTCTAGCCTTAAACCGTTTATATGTATTTTGACATTTACCAGGCATTGACCTTAACATGTTTATGCCATATCACTAACTATTGGGCAGAATAATCAAAATTTTATGTGAAGTTTGAAACTACTCTGACCTTAAGGACTGATTAACTTGGAAGGACTTCCAGTACTTGTGCACCTGTATTGTTAAAGAAAAATTCTGTAAAATTTTTGGCTAGAAAGAAGCACTTTTTTACATTCTTTGTTTAAATATACTCCCCTTTTTTGGGAGACCCTCTAAGTTTGGATAACTGAATTTATTCTTTTCTATTAATTTTGTACACACACCTAGTGACTCGCTATTATTGTATGACTGACAAACTGTTAAGTACGATCTTAAACCCCAAGTCTACATGTATATTCTATCAGTTTGTATATTTCTGCACGTGAGTTTTTCTTGCTCTCATTTCTCAAACTTTTTGCATGGGTGAAGGAAACTGAGTTTTTAATTCATACAATAAATAATGTCAACATTAACATTCGGTTATCGAGTTGTTTAGCCAGTTAGCATGTAGTTCCGTGAGAATATTCGTGAGAAAGGTGATGTTAGCATGTAGTTCCGTGAGAATATTCACCAAAATGCTGAGATAATGCCGAATAAAGGGTAGAGGAGTGGAGGCCTTAGAGGAGCATTGAGTGGCCAAAAGAGAAATGTGTTAACCCCCCCCCCCCAAAAACAAATTAGTTAAGTTAGGCCTTATTTGTATTATTCCGGTGATTGTTGGAACAAATTTCATGTATTTGTGGCTAATTATGTTTGTGTCCCAGCATACTTTCAGCATGTTTGCATTCTCCTTTTATTTATATATTGGTTTTAACCACTTTGACATGATTGAATGAAAACTCTCCATAAGTCCTGTTAAAGACGTCTAGAGGCTGCACACTAATTTACCTCCCTTTATATACTGGTTAGCTAATTGTCTCCCTTTGCCTGTAACTCTTCGGCAGATGAAGGAGAAAGTGAAGTGGCCGCGCTGTAGTGTATGTGACCAAACGTTCAAGTCCCCCCTAAAATTCGTGAAGCACTTGAACTCCCTCGCTCACAAGGTGGGTTTGCTTTATACCTCTGCTGTCTTTTGTGTTTGGGCATGGCTTTCCTTCTTTTTGTGTTTGAATATGACCTTTCTTTTTTCTTTTGGGCATGTCTAACAATTTTTTGTTTTACCTGACTGAGGTATAAACGTGTTGATTTCCTTGTAGATCATGATTGAACCATAAACAGCGTTAGATAAATGTTCTAACAAATTCTTCATTTGTGTTGTTTAAGAATGTCTTTAAAGACTTTTCAGTAAGACAGGTATAAACTTCAGTTTGGTCAGTTTTGTATAACGATAGGAGGGGTATTAATGTTTGATCATGGCTTACTTTTATTATGCTTTTGAAGAACCAAACCTTAAACTTGTACATTTCCATACCTATGATCCATGACCCATTTTCGTATTGCTTTGCCAGCATACTCTGATGGCTTGTTGAACTGGTTTAAGGTGATGTTCTGTTTTAAAAGTGTCCATGATGTATGGCCTGTATGTAACTTTCCTGTGTAGGAAAAAAAAGCTCAAGACAAGCATGTGTCACCTGAGGATGACCTAGACGCAGAGGACTGGCTGGAGTGCCGTGCCTAAACCCTGAAGATCTGGTAACTCTGGATGCCGTGGGGCAGTCTGATGAAGAGGTGGGTGTGGTCTGCAAGGAGCAAGGATTGGTCATACATGGGTTGAGAGTGGTCTGCAAGGATCAGGGAGTGGTCATTTAGGGCCTTGGTGTGGCCATATAGAGGCTGGGTGATTTGTTTAATCCTGGTGTGGTTTAAAGGAACAAGGTTTAATCTTATTGGAGCTGGGCATCGATTGGGCTGCATAGTGATGGGAGTGGTCTAAAGGAATAAGGTTTGGTCTTATAGGAGCTGGGCCTAATAGGAAGAGGACTTAGGTTGGGGATGCATAGTGATGGGAGTGGTCTAAAGAAACAAGGTGTGGTTTCACTGGGGGTGGGCATGGTCTAATGGGAGGAGGGCATGGCTTAATTGGTGTAGGGCATGGGTTGGGCCTCCATAATGATGGGAATGGTCTAAAGGAAAAGGCTTGGTTTTACTGGAGCTGGGCATGGTCTAATGGGAGTAGGACATGGGCTTGGCCTGCATAGTGATGAGAGTGGTTTAAAGGAACAAGGTTTGGTCTTATTGGAGCTGGGCATGGCGTAATGGGAGTAGGGCATGGGTTTGGCCTGCATAGTGATGGGAGTGGTCGAAAGGAACAAGGTGTGGTTTTACTAGAGCTGGGCATGGTCTAATGGGAGTAGGACATGGGCTTGGCCTGCATAGTGATGGGAGTGGTCGAAAGGGACAAGGTGTGGTTTTACTAGAGCTGGGCATGGTCTAATGGGAGGAGGGCATGGGTTTGGCCTGCATAGTGATGGGAGTGGTCTGAAGAAAGGTTTGGTCTTTTTGGAGCTGGGCATGGTCTAATGGGAGTAGGGCATGGGTTGGGCCTGCATAGTGATGGGAGCGGTCTAAAGGAACAAGGTTTGGTCTTATTGGAGCTGGGCATGGCGTAATGGGAGGAGGGCATGGGTTTGGCCTGCATAGTGATGGGAGTGGTCTGAAGAAAGCAGGTTTGGTCTTATTGGAGCTGGGCATGGCATAATGGGAGGAGGGCATGGGTTTGGCCTGCATAGTGATGGGAGTGGTCTAAAGGAACAAGGTGTGGTTTTGCTGGAGCTAGGCATGGCGTAATGGGAGTAGAGCATGGGTTTGGCCTGCATAGTGATGGGAGTGGTCGAAAGGGACAAGGTGTGGTTTTACTAGAGCTGGGCATGGTCTAATGGGAGGAGGGCATGGGTTTGGCCTGCATAGTGATGGGAGTGGTCTGAAGAAAGGTTTGGTCTTTTTGGAGCTGGGCATGGTCTAATGGGAGTAGGGCATGGGTTGGGCCTGCATAGTGATGGGAGCGGTCTAAAGGAACAAGGTTTGGTCTTATTGGAGCTGGGCATGGCGTAATGGGAGGAGGGCATGGGTTTGGCCTGCATAGTGATGGGAGTGGTCTGAAGAAAGCAGGTTTGGTCTTATTGGAGCTGGGCATGGCATAATGGGAGGAGGGCATGGGTTTGGCCTGCATAGTGATGGGAGTGGTCTAAAGGAACAAGGTGTGGTTTTGCTGGAGCTAGGCATGGCGTAATGGGAGTAGAGCATGGGTTTGGCCTGCATAGTGATGGGAGTGGTCTAAAGGAACAAAGTGTGGTTTTACTGGACCAGGGCATGGTCTAAGGGGAGTAGGACATGGATTGTGCATGCATGGTGATGGGAGTGGTCAGTTAGGAGGAGGGTTGTAGTCTAACTGGAGATGAACATTGACTAATAGCAGATGAGCTGTAATGGCCTAAAGATGACTTAAATATATTATGAAAGCATTTGGAGTCCTATTCACCTGTGAAAATGAATGTGTGGTTTGTTTTCCAGTCCGATACAGAGAGATCTGATGAGGGACATCTAGACCAGAACAAGGTGAGTGTTAGTGAGACTTAAAAAAGTAAAGAGCATCTTTGTAAACCAAAAGATTGAGGGTTTACAGTTTCTGTTACAATTTCGGCGAGTAAAAGGAAATATTATCCACTGCATTCACCAATTCTTGAATGGACGGATAAATGGGGAAAAAGGAAAAAAGAGAGAAACCAGTAGTAGTTACTACTACACTCATATTGAAAACAAGCATGTGTTCAAAATCTAGCACTAGTTATTCAGACAGAAACCAATTTGTTGGTGGGTTAGTGGTGATATGCCATTAATTACTTCATGATACTCAGGAATATTATATCTGTAGGTTTCAGCCAACACACTAAAATTACCGTGCTTGCTTTTCAGGCAGGTGTGGAATTCAGCGTCATTAGTAAACAGATAATTTTCAAGACTTTCCTGCTTCCCTTGATGTTGTTGAACTTGACTGGTAAAAAAGTGGTGAACGGCACTAGCTTATGTCTTCTTACTTAATGGGTGATGGAAACCACTTTCCACTTGTTTATATGCTGTAGGTCACATGTGGAAAGGTTCGGCAGTAACTTGCCAAAGGTTGGTGGTTTACTCTTGGCACCATGGTTTCCATCACCCCTAAAACTGGCCAGCTCATGAATTCTTGATTACAGTGTTGGACAACAATCAAGCAAATAATAAAAAAAAGAAACCCTTTGATGCCAAAGAAGGAAATAAAGTATTTTATGTTGGTTGTAGAACGATGCTGATGAAGCTGATATGGATGAGACTGAGACGAGGCCAACCGAGGGAGATGAGACACAAAATGAGACTGCCATCCAGGGCAGGAGAGACTGTGCTGTTGTCCCTGTGTATGATGGTGTCACAGTTGTGGGTGAGTAGGAAAACTGACGAAAGATGGTTCTTGTGGGATACACTGAATTTTTTTTGAAGGATAACTAGCCCCTTTACCATTGAGGGTAACCATTGAGTAATGTCAGGATGGTTTTTTGGGTGTGTGTGGTGTCCTGTAATGATTAAAAGAATAAACATGGCTGTTCTGTAATCTGGAATTCCTACTTTATATTAAAAGAATTCTTTGATCTATTACACTTTTGCTATGATCACTAGTGGATAACTTGCCCTTGACCATTGAGTAATATCAGGATGGTTTTTTGGGTGTGCGTGGTGTCCTGTAATGATTAAAAGAATAAACATGGCTGTTCTGTAATCTGGAATTCCTACTTTATATTAAAACAATTCATTGATCTGCTGCGCTTTTGCAATGATCGCTAGAAGATAACTTGCCCTTGACCATTGAGGCTGCTGTTTCAAATCAAGACCGTTCTAGTCCAGTGGCTGAATAATGTTAGAAGGTTCTGATGGTTGTGCCGTTTTTCCTCAAATCATAAATTGACTCTAGCCAAATAAATAAATATGGCTGCAGTGACCCAAATTTTTAAGATGCATTTGTAATTTGGAGTTCCTACTTGCTGCACAAATCGTTTGCCATACTACTCTTGTGTTATGATCGCCATGATACAGCTGCAATATTCCCAAAATGGCATTGAGTCATACTTCTTCATTCATTCATTCATTCTTTTGCAGTGCCACAATAAAACCACTACATGTATCATCTTACACGAGAGAATCTAATCATGAACTGTAGCACAGCATAATAACCCAGGAGCCTCTCACCAATGCGGTCGCTGTGAGTTCAAGTCCAGCTCCTGCTGGCTTCCTCTCCAGCCGTACATGGGAAGGTCTAGCAGCAACCTGTGGATGGTCGTGGGTTTCCCCTGGGCTCTAACCGGTTTCCTCCCTCTGTAATGCTGGCCGCCGTCGCGTCTGCAAGTGAAAATATTCTTGAGTAAGGCGTAAAACACCAATCAAATAAATAAATAAATAAATAACCATGAACTGGGAAGTTTTGGATGAAGTTATGAAACTATCATGTTCACTTAATCATCTGTTTCATCTTCATGGCACTCTGTTGGTTATTTTTATCTGTTGTTTTTTTTTGTTTCAGGTCAGGAATTTGTGGTTCCCGTGTCAGGGTTCTTCTGTAAACTCTGCTACAAGTTTTACAACAAGGAGACGACTGCCAGAGTGACTCACTGCCTCTCAAAGACTCATTATGACAGATATCAGGTAACACTTTCACCCATAGGAAATGTAAATCTATTACATGTACTTTTCATCATAAATATATCCACTGTCAGTTGTCTGAAATGTACACGTGTAGTTCACTTTCATTTACTGTTTTTTGGAGGGCTTCCGTGGCTAAGTTAGTTATTGCACTAGCATAGCATAATGACCCAGGAGTCCCTCACTAGTGGGGTCGCTTTGAGTTCAAGTCCAGCTCATGTTGACTTCCTCTCCTGTCGTACGTGTGAAAGTCTGCCAGCAACCTGTGGATGGTCGTGGGCTTCCCCCGGGCTCTGCCCGGTTTCCACCCACTATAATGCTGGACGCCATCGTATAAGTGAAATGCTCTTCAGTATGGCCTAAAACACCGATCAAATAAATAAATAAATAAAATAAATTCATTTCTTTTTGCCTCAGAGATTGAATGTAAAGTCACTCCATTTGAGATGTGTAATTTAAGTTCACTTTCACTTTCTATTTGCTGTGGAGAGTATCTACAAGTACATTTATGCTTCTTGATTTGGGCCCCTGAACAATATGGTTACAGGCTGTAGTCTGTCTTCCGCTGGATTTGTCAATTATCTCGGGAATGTTAGTAGTGTCCAGAAAGTAATATTTTATATCATAAATGCCCTTTTGAGAGTGTAGAGATTCAATAAATGCACTTTTAGTGCATTTAGAGTAATTAAAACCTTCATGAGCACTAGCTCCACGGGCAGTGGTATGTGCTGTATCATGCTCGTTAAATCCTTGTGGTGTTTTCTTCGTTAACAGGAGTTTGTTGCTTCAAAAGGTACACAGGTTCAGAACACGGTGAAAAATGAGCCTATCTTCATTGAACAATCCCCTGCTGAGAAGACAGTTTTTGCCCAATCTGCCGACACTGCATCCGTCCAATCAGTACTCAAAGAGAACGGCGTAAAAGTCAGGGATGACGATAAAACTCCAAAGAACTCTCCTGATGAAGTTGAAATGTTGCAGCGAAAAGAAGAGGAGAAGGAAGATTCAGATTATCAAAACATGCATTTGTCAGAGAAAGACGAGGAAATGTTGTTGGCTGAGGAGGAGAATGAGCAGGGTGAGGAGTGCACCCAGGAGGAGATGAAAGATGATCTCTCCGATGCTGCAAGTCCAGAAACAAGGAGAAGTACCCGCAGCAGGAGATCTAGACACTCGAGAAAGACTTAAGTGAGAGAATGTCCATGTTCTGATTTAACCATCCAATCAGTCTTTTGTAGCCTGCTGAAGATCGATTGATGCTAAAGATGGATTGCTTACGTATAATTTGGATAGTCAAAGAAGTATTTTTGATCAGATTTGTTGGTCAGTAAGAAACTGACTTAGAAGAACAGTTGTGAGGTTTTGCAACCAGAGTGTAGAGATTCAAAATGGAACAGTGAGAGAGGAAGTGTTCATCAGAAATGTATGAAGAGCAAGTATAAAGAAACAGGAATAAAAAAAAAACAGTGGTAAGGTTTTGAACTAAAACGTTAGCGGTCAGACAGTTATTGTTATCAGAAATGCATGAGTCATGAAAGACGCTGACTCAAAAGTTGTAAGTTTTGAAGCAGGAGGTTAAAATTTGAACACTCAGAGAGTCAGTCTTCGTTAGAAGTGTGCGGTAAGTTAGTAGTGAGTAAAGAAACTCATTTAGCAGAACAAACCAGAAATTAAAAGGTTTGATAGAGACATTTGACATTATTAAACATGTACTTTGTTTAGTCAATATCTCTTTTGAGACACTTCACAGCATAAGGGAAGT
Source organism: Liolophura sinensis (assembly GCF_032854445.1). Taxonomy (NCBI): domain Eukaryota; kingdom Metazoa; phylum Mollusca; class Polyplacophora; order Chitonida; family Chitonidae; genus Liolophura; species Liolophura sinensis. The sequence continues at coordinate 6,466,791 of NC_088307.1, forward strand.
TTTGCCAGTATCTCAGTCACTTGACATCATAAAGCATGGGCTGTGTCTGGCCAATATCTCAGAGAGACATTTGACATCACAAAGCATGGGCTGTGTCTGGCCAGTATCTCAGAGACTTGACATCACAAAGCATGGGCTGTGTTTGGCCAGTATCTCAGAGAGACATTTGACATCATAACCCATGGGTTATGTCTGGCCATTATCTCAGAGAGACACTTAACAGCATCAGGTATGTGCTATGATAGATTCTGCGTGAAACACAGATGACACTGTGGAGACAAGCCAAATATAGACAAGCTCATTTGGAGAGTGCGCATGTACCAGGCCATATCTAGAACAAAGGTTCTGCTCCCAGACTTAAAAGGTGACATTGTGGACCATGGGACATCTTATGAATGTAACTCAAAGTAATGCTTTCTTATGCTGTTAAGTCTGTAAATGAAAGACATTTGTATGAAAACTAAACTGTTTATGGGTAAAACCATCATGGCTGCCCAACAGTTTGGGAACCCAGGTGTTTTCCAGAACTAAACTCACTCAAGATATGGCCTTGGATGTATAATAGAAACACAGAAAATTGTGTTACTCATTCAGTCAGTGGTCTTACAATTACATGTATAACCCAGGGAGAGTGCTTGGAAACATGCTCACTGTATCTGTTCTAGAAATAGATACAGGTCAAGGCTATGAACCAGGCATGTAATATTAAAGCACTCCTATGTAAGCCATGTTAACATCTGATACTGTGAGTGATTTCACTGTGACAAATTACTGGTTGCTCATGGGCAGTTTTATTGTCCTGTTGACCTCCAGCGTTAAGATGAATAGGCCTTGGTAGAGTTAGTTACGGCCCAATTTGACTTGTTTATCTGAACTTTAACTGACGACACATTTTAAAGAATAGAAATTTAGAGTTTTGTGTCTGGCTGTTTAACAAACTTTGATATCTAAGATTATTGCCAAATTGGAATAGAGTCCGTTCCACTGACACCTCTTGTCTGGGGCTAGTTTCAATAAACCCTTGCAAGGCTGCACCAAGGCAGTTGCTATGGTGACGTTCATGAATATATGTATCTTCACTATAGGTTATGCCCGGTGCAATTCATGACTTTTGGAGAAAATTTTCCCAAGGTACATGAAGGCTCTGTTCACTGAATATTAAATGCCAGGACTTATATGATTGATTTTTACCAGTCACTGTTGAAGTGCCAACATTTTTTTTTTTCTTTCAAAAGGACATAAAACTATGTAAATGGTGAATAGTTTTTATGGGTGAAACTCGCATGATGTTATAGTTAGGCTCAGTTTTCTGTCCAACTATTTTTCCCATTGTCACCCATGGAGGCCTTTGCAAGAATTGAGTTATCCATGCTCATTTGGTATTTCTTGTGAATGGCAGATTCAACAAGAAATTGTCCATCAGTCAAATACGACTTGAGCTCAGAAAGCCAATTTCTCTCCGTCAGTACAGCCCATTATGTAGAACGCTGAGCAGCTGTCATGACTGTAATTTGTTATAATTTGTACAAAAGATTTATTTGTTCTAAAAGTTTTACTACATATCTGGAGTACACCATTCCAGTGACAGCTAATTCTTGTGAAGATACATGGTCTGCTCGTTCAAAAATGCTTTGGGTTTTTACCAGTAGCCTGAAATTTAAGATCTGCCGTTAGAAAGTTTTTTTTTTTCAAAATTTATGGCAACTATGATATTTGACAACTGTTTTATGTCAGCCAAAAATTCAAGACTTTTCCAAATACAACTGATCATTTAATATCTGGTACATGTATTATTATGAAAATTGGAGAAAAGTTAAAAATGCGTGAATTTTCATTTTTCTTTAAGGAGAAAAGGATATTTAAATATAATTTTTGTATAGTGAGTTTGGAGCCATGTCTAGGTATTATTATTTTTCTATATTTCTTTATTGTTGCAATGACCTAAATCTAATAAATTTATTGGAGCTTACATTTGGGTCTTCTGACAGATGTGTTAAATTTTATTCATATTTTACTAGTTTTCAATATATTCCTAAATATTATCACAGTTCCAATTTAACACATTTGTCTAGATATAAACAACCAATTTACATTCAGATAAATTTATAAGACATACATCACATCCTCATTTGGAGCATTGTTATGCAAATATAATACATACGTACGAGTTGCAAATGCCGACCGTACAAAAATCTTTTTCAGATATCCTTTTCTCCTTGAGAAATGAGAAATAGAAGCAAATATTTAACACCATATTGCGTAATAACATTTCACACCTTGTCATCTCAAGTTTGGATCATGTTTTCTTGTATGTTAAACCTGAGGACAGCTTTGACTGGAACTCAACTCAGGTCTGTACAGTTGATACTGTCTGGAAGTTCAAGTTCAAGTCAATGCATTATTGAACTCTGTTCAGTCCCAGTGGCAGCATATGAGCCTTCTTGTCCATATTTCATGTACTTAGTGATCTTTGCCATGGATTTGTAAATCCGCAACATATATTTTGCCTTCTTGAGGAAGGAAAGAAATTTCAACGGAGATGTTGTTTTTTTTTTTAAATGAGATTTGGTGTCCAGAGTTGTATCCTTCATTTACCGTAATGGCATTTGGAGATTTGTGCCTGTTCTGTCTGTGTCTGCCTGCGTGTTCTGTCTGTCTGCCTGTCTACCGGTTCTGTCTGTCTGCCTGTTCTGTCTGTCTGCCTGCCTGCCATTTCTGTCTGCCTGCGTGTTCTGTCTGTCTGCCTGCATGTTCTGTCTGTCTGCCTGCCTGCCATTTCTGTCTGTCTGCGTGTTCTGCCTGCCTGCCTGCCTGTTCTGTATGTCTGCGTGTTCTGTCTGTCTGCGTGTTTTGTCTGCCTGCCTGCCTGTTCTGTGTTTCTGCGCGTTCTGTCTGTCTGCGTGTTCTGTCTGTCTGCCTGCCTGCCAGTTCTGTCTGTCTGCGTGTTCTGCCTGCCTGCCTGCCTGTTCTGTATATCTGCCTGCCTTCCAGTTCTGTCTGTCTCTCTGCCTGCCTGCCTGCCTGCCAGTTCTGTCTGTCTGCGTGTTCTGCCTGCCTGCCTGCATACCTGCCAGTTCTGTCTGTCTGCCTGCCTGCCTGTTCTGTCTGTCTGCCTGCCTGCCTGCATACCTGCCAGTTCTGTCTGTCTGCCTGCCTGTCTGCCTGTTTTGTCCGCCTGTGTTTGCCCCGGTGAAATGTCCTTATTACAGCCTGGTAGAAGAATCTAGCAATTGACTTGCGGTACATTGCACATACTATTTAGAATTGCTGTTGCCTCCTTAGTGGATCATGAGAAATGATCGTATGAAGTTAGGTGTGATTGTTTTACATGTATTAACATATCTTGGACTGATCCCACACAGCTACTTTTGACCTCAGAATGGGTAAAACCTAAATTAGATAAATCTTTCACAATAAGAACTTCAGGCCTTTTTTTTTTCTTCGCCCTTTTGACCCAGTATACAGATCTGCTGTGATCTGTTGAACTTTAACTTCATGTACATACTTGTAAAAGTCAATATTCCAGTCATGGGATCAGGCATATGTGGAAACAAAAAGTGTCATTTGTTTCAATACAATGTTACTTTATAATGCAATGCTGGGGGTGGGCTGCACCTCTCCTTAAAAAAGTTGTCATTTGTAAATGCAGTTGAATAGACAGCAGGTATGAAATTGCTGAACCACAGCATGAATTTAATGTATGTAAAACTCTGCTTTTTGTAAGCTGATATTTAATAACGAATCAGATGTTTTCCATATAAGAATAGTGAACAGTTTATAAACTGTCGTAAATGAAACAGAAAACGATGAAATGAAATAAAATAATCAGACATGTTTCTTGTATAGGGCTCAACATTACCAAGAAGAGTAAACCCTACAACCTTTTTGATATAATACTGGGCCATCTATGAACTTACATTAACAAATTGGACATTTTCCTTGTTAAACTAAGACTCATACAAATTGATGCTAATCATTGAAACATTTTTCTTCTACTACTGAGCCCAATGTAAACTGACATAAACGAATTGGGTACCAGTTAATATTGAGCCCTGTCTAAAAGGCTTTGAAACCAGATATCAGAGACCAGAGAGACATTTTGTTTCCCAACTTAAATGAAGTCGGGTGAGAAGTAAAATCATTGCTATGTTAACAACGGTCTGACCTACATCTCATCGGATGTTCTTGTTCATTCAACACTTTGTCAGAGTTGATCGTTTTTAATAAGGTATTGTCCTTGTCCTTCCCCTTCATGTTAAATGTGTACGAATCCTGTCTGACTTGTCCGATTCAGTTGAAGGAGATAACTATACTCACTGTGTTGGCATATCATTTTGATCACCCGCACATTTACAAATTAATATGATCGTGATATTGATTACATATATGTGTTTAATGTCCAAAGATAAGTGTAGTCAAGGGATGAGAATTTTCAGCTGATTTGGCTGACTTCTGGAAATTCAATGAGAAATCATAATTTTCCAAGAATCTAATCTTTGACCAAAGTGGCCAAATCTTATTAACTTGGGTTAGGCTAGCAGAGGAAATTTCAGCTGATTTGGATGCAAAAGAGTCTCTTCCCTGGTACTCATAACAAAAATTTAGGATGCAGCTTTATGTAGTTCCGTGATTTGCACATTTTGTCTGATTCTGAGAGTTTGATTGATCTTAGATGGATGTTGCGAAGTTTGTTGGAAGGTAGGATAGTATCCTAGTTGAACAATGTTTCATTACCATCTGTAATATTTTATGATATGCCTCTTACAATGAAAGTTTATCTGTTCTCCTTGCCAGAAAAGGTTAGGTAGAAAATGTTCTCATTTGAAACTACATGTATGGCCAAATTAATTTTATCACTGCTGATAACACGAGGTCAAATCCTGGACTTGCCAATTTTTTCTTCTGTTGTGGCCGTTAAAGTGTGCCAGAAGACTGCATCTTTCTGATAGCTCTTATCAGTTGTCTTGCCATTTTATGGATAGTTGTATTTTTGGAAATGTTAGATTTTTGATCATCAGTGGTCTTAACTTACCCTAAATGACCATAAATTTTGTCCATGACTAACTTGCCCATATTCCTGGTTCTGTGAGTTATGTTGATTTTAGGAGGTCTTTTAAGGTTTGGTTGGTACAGAATAAGATATTCTACTGGAAAACTGTAAGTTTCAGCACCAAAGGTAATAGGTCATCTAGGGTATTCGGATTATTAGTCATTTCAGTTGACAGTGCTCTAGTTGCCCACAGTATTATGTTAAGGTATATTTTGTGTACATTCGAATTATAGGTGGAAAATTTTTTTGTTAAAGCATTTTGTAATAATTTCTTAACCAAGACGTATCAGGCAAGGATTTCATAGGTTTTTTTTTGTTTTTGGGCGGGGGTGGGTTGGTTTTTTTTTTTTTTGTTATATGTACATGCTCAATGCAGGTAGATATCTTGAAGTATTTAGGTGTTTGTGTTGGAAAAATATTTGCCGTACAAACTTATGAATGATTAATACCAGTGAATTTTTAAGAAAAAATTGCAGTTTAATGCATGTTTTTTGTTTTTTTTTTTGATTTGGTTGTGTTTCCTGTTGGTTTTGATTGCTCAGTGGTTTTTATATTGATATGCGAGTCATTGTATAAGTCAATGCCCAGAAGATTGATGAAACCTGTCAAGCTTCGCAAAGTACATACAATATGTGAACGTGAAAAGACATTAATAAGTGTAGATTATAGCATGATGGTATTCGTGAATAAATATAGATATATATATATATATTGTGGCATTTGCTGTGGCGTAGCATTCAGTACATATCACTGAAATTTATGACAGCCCTACCTTAAGTTCAACCCTACCTTCCACAGCTCCACTGTGTTAATACTCTCAGTGACAGTCATCTTCATAATGCCCCAAACTTCTTACAGATCTTGTCATTCATGTGTTGTTAGCATTTTCAGAAGACAGATATTTGAGTGGTGATAGGGATCAGACCTTTGGTGGTTTGTTCATTGCCTTTGCACCTTGAAAGAGTCGGTTTTTATACACCTTTTAAAAGATGGTATATTTGATGCATTGAAGCCTGTTTGGATGAAAGATTGGTGGATAGGCAGTGTACAGATCTTTTACTGATTGGCCTCTCTTTCCTGATTGGCCTGTCTTACTGATTGGCCTCTCTTTCTTGATTGGCCTCTCTTTCCTGATTGGCCTGTCTTTACTGATTGGCCTCTCTTTACTGATTGGCCTCTCTTTACTGATTGGCCTCTCTTTATTGATTGGCCTCTGTGAAAACCAAACACCAGGCCCAATACAGACGATGTACTGAATTTTTTACGGCAGAAAAATGTCCATGAAAAGTTCTTTGGCGACAGAGGTCTGTTTAATAAACAGTGTACCTGCCTGGAACTTGGACATTCGGGATCATTGAATATCGATTATTTTCCAGGCCTGAAAAGTCATAACATGATATCCAGTCCTGTTTTGAGTTGGAAAAAAAATTCAGGATTTTTACCATTATAGGTAACGGAGAATTCCAAGATGTTACATATGAAAGGTCATGAAAAAAATCCAGGATTTAAGGTTAAAGGTTAAAGGTTTAAGGTTAGAAAATCGCATGAATGTCAATGTCATTTGATGTCTTTAACAACCCGTATACTTTTTGATCACACATTGAAAGCAAATTTATCACCCAGAGACATATCAGAAAGTTTGCCTTCGGTATTAGTTTTTATTTCAGTAATTACATGCTTTATTTAATAGGAGCAATTGTGATTGTTAACAACAGCTTCACCTATCCTGGTTGAAAGTCACTTGTATGCAAGTTTTTTTTTTTTTTTTGATTGTTTCTTTTTTTTTTTAACTATAATAACGAAGGCCGTAATGATCAATGAATCTATTGATTTTGTAAGAGTTCATAAGTCAGCACTGTAAGCTCAAATATTTTGAAGAAGTATTGAAGTGTTTTCCATGTTGTTTGTTGTTTCTTCTGATTTTTGTGTGTCATTTCGTCAGATGTTTTAAGCCAGATTCCCAGCTATGTAATTTTATAATTAATAAAATGTTTAATGCTCAAGTTGTTTTTGTACTGAACACCAGTGAGTGGACTATAAATAAACACTTATCAAATTTTGATTACACCTTTATATTAAGAGATTCTTATGTGCATGTCTTTGAGTCCCTTTATTGACTGCATTTCATTTCATTCAACTTTCTGGGCCTTTTAATTTCTGAAAACGTTTTAACATTCAGTTTGGGATCCAAGTTTTCATTTAAAAAGCCTTCTTTCTGAATGTTGAAATGCAGACTGAATTGAATTGATCATTGGCAGAAAAATTCTAGGTAAATATGTGACAAGAGCATGCAAGGTTACCATGGATACTAATTCAGTGCGCCTGCACTTGTAAATAGTTAGTTCTGAAAGTCTATTTAACATCTATATTGTGTACAATTTCAGGATGTTAAGAAATATGCAAATTTCAGTTCCACACTATTTATATTTGTTGTCATTGGTGCAAACTGTCTATTTAAATGTATTATCTAGTTCATCTTATCTACATGTTACTTGGTACATAGGCTTAATTTTGAGGCATTAATAATTTTTTGATTTTCTGTTGTTTGATGGTGTTTATTCCTACTATGATTTCTCTATACTTTGTTACTGGTTTTGAAGTTGTTGGTTATTTATTTTGGTCTGCTCTGAATTAAAAATCAGTATTTAATTTCAGTTTGTGAACTTTATGTGACCTTAAAATGGCGTGGAGTTATGCCACAAAATTGTCATGCATATCCCCTTTTAATCAGTCTGTGTAATTATTTGCTTAAACAAATTTTGTTGAATGGGTCATTATGCTTGACAGAATTTTTGGGGAGAAAATTGCCGATCGATGGTTGCTATAGATAAGCTTCGAACTTTGAATGGCTGAAGCACTAGATATTATAAGGTGTGATCCAGTCCAGTTTATCGTTGTCATGGATACTGAAACTAAATAAAAGACCAGTATTAATTCAATCTATCATTGATGTAGTTATTTTTCTCATTTTTACTATTTTTCTTTCTGTTTCCATGTTCATGTTTTGGTTTATTTGCTTCTTTTGTCTGTGTTCTCTCTTGTACTTCCCATCCTGTTTATTTCTGTTGATTAGGTTCATGTCATGTCGTCTTCATTCAACATCTGTTATCTTCTCCTGGTGTCCTGTTTGTGTTTAATAGGTGCATGTCATGTCCTCTTTATTTCAACACCTGTTGTCTTGTCCTGTTTATTTCAACACCTGTTGTCTCCTCCTGGTGTCCTGTTTATTTCTGTTGAATAGGTGCATGTCATGTCCTCTTTATTTCAACGTCTGTTGTCTTCTCCTGGTGTCCTGTTTATTTCAGTTTAATAGGTGCATGTCATGTCCTCTTTATTTCGACACGTGTTGTCTCGTCCTCTTTATTTCAGCGTCTGTTGTCTCCTCCTGGTGTCCTGTTTATTTCTGTTGAATAGGTGCATGTCATGTCCTCTTCATTCAACATCTGTTGTCTTCTCCTTGTGTCCTGTTTATTTCCGTTTAATAGGTGCATGTCATGTCCTCTTTATTTCGACACGTTGTCTCGTCCTCTTTATTTCAACGTCTGTTGTCTCCTCCTGGTGTCCTGTTCATTTCCCTTTAATAGGTGTATGTCATGTCCTTTTTATTTCAACGTCCGATGTCTCCTCCTGGTGTCCTGTTTATTTCCATAATGTGCTTGTGTTTTGATTGTTGAACAGTGACATATTTTTTGGAAGAATTTTTCACTTATACGATGGCAGCCAGTTTTATTTCAAAGGAAAGTGTAGAGCCCAGGGTAAACGACACACCTGGGACATGTTGCTGACAAACTTCACCATTTGTGATACATTGTAGTGCCCTGTAGCGCAGAACTACACGAGAGCTCCACTAACTACCACCAATGGAAGCTCGGAATCTATAAAACTGAACCTTTGAACCTAAATGACTTTTACAAATATTTGCATCAAAAATCTTTTCGGATGAGTAGGAATACAATCTTCACTGCTGTCACATAACATTTGATTCTTCGTTCTTGTTACCGGCCCGGATAGCACAGTTGGTAGAGCGTCCGCTTTGGGACCCGTAGATCCAGGATCAATCCTTGATCGAGTCACACTTAAGACTTTAGAAGTTGTAACTTCCTCGCTTGGCGTTCAGCATGAAGGGGATAGTGCAACGACTTGTTGACCCGTATCAGTATAATGGCTTGGGCGGTGCGGCTTACTTGCCTTCGGTAAGTCGTCTCAGTGAAGCAGCACTTGATAAAGGAGCGGTGGAAATCCATCCTGCAGCAAGGAGGCACATTACACATACATGCACCTTAAGCATTCCTTCGTCGTCATATGACTGAAAAATTGTTGATTACGATGTTAAACCCAAAGCACTCGCTCACTCACTCTTCATTCTTGTCAACCCATTGTCAGTATTCTGTTAATCGGTGTGATGTCCCATTTGGTGTCGCTGTAGTGGGATTTGATGGGGCATCATGTGAGGTGTCTGTATACTGTGACTGGTTCGGGACTGTGCGGTGTCAGTATAGTGTGACAGGATGTCCTCTCTGGCGTCGGTATACTGTGACTAGGTGAGATGTCTGGTTTAAAGCCCATATACATGTACTAGGGCAGGGTGAGCAGTTTCTCTGGGTTGGTGTCCATATACTGCGACTGGGTGGATTGTCTGGTTTGGTGTACAAACACTGACTGGATGGGGTTTTTTGTTTGGCTGGGTGGGGTGTCTGGTTTGGTGTCAATATAATGTGGCTAGATCTGTTCCTGTGTAGTCAGTCAGCTGTATAAATAGGACAATGGCACAGCAAATTGACAGCACAATGTCTAGGATATATAACTCTGTTCAATTTTTTGAAATGAAGAAAGTTCAAACAGTTAAAGCAAAACAGATTTTATTCATTCTAAAACAGACATTTGTTCTTAGCGACCCATGCACTGGTATGAACATGATTTTCGTAACAGTACCATATTATCACACACCAGTTCTTGATTGGAGGCATTTCCGAAAGTTCCTTTCCTTCTCTCACATAAAACTATATTCGACATTTAAATACTAGGATGCAGTTTGTACTCTGCTGAAACTTGGATGGTGGATATTTACAGGCATACCTACATTTAGGTAGATTAAGATATGTTTCTCACCAATGCTACTTGATCAATCCTTCAACTTGCTACATGTACATCTAAAACCCTGGATTTCAAAAGCTAGAACAACATGATGGATGGCTGGTAGGTGACTTTATCAATACCAAGTGCAAATTTGCAATAGCTGTTACATTGCACCAGTCAGTGTTGGCCTATACTTTGACCTTTTTTTAAGTGAATGACCCATGCTACAATGCAGGGTGTCAAAAATTTGACTGACCTACAGAGACTTGTGGCAGCTAAACCAAAGCAGAAACCATGTACCTAGTCTATTTTTCTCAGTCATTGATTTCATTGATTTTCATTTGATTTATTTATTTATTTGACTGGTGTTTTACGCCATACTCAAGAATATTTCACTTATACGACGGCGGCCTGCATTATGGTGGGAGGAAACCGGGCACAGCCAGGGGGAAACCCACGACCATCCGCAGTTTGCTGGTAGACCTTCCCACTTACAACAATCCATCGATGGTTAATGGATGTTAATGGTTGCTGATAGCCATTTTAATTTGCCTTTTCAACACAAGAACATTAAGTTTTCAAATGAAACAGACCCCACAGCACTTCACACGTCATTTCACATATTTTACTTTAAGGGGAATAAATCAAATTCAAATCCAAAACTAATTCATTAACTAAAGCTTTTAAGCATTTCAACACACAGAAGCCTCAGTAGCCATTCTTGTTTTCATTCATATATATCATCTCTAAAACTGTTGTCTTCACAACAATGATAATCAAGTCGGACATGCACACAATCCTTCAGTCAATGGCAATAAATATTTCACACAATGTACAATCATGTACCATAATTACCCAACTTTTTACCATGTTGTTGGATTATTGTATCATTTAGATAAACTCTCAGACTTTTGTCCTTCCAATACAGTTTAGAATTCCAAAACCATTTTTTTTATGCGCAAAATCGAAATTTTCTAGCATTGAATGATATATTTCATAAATTTGTCATCGCAACAGGTTATGAAGGAAGTACAGTAATGTTCCCAACTAAATTTCTCCTGGTCACCGTTGCTTGTTTGACGAGTTGGCACCACCGTGATGGGAGACAACTTTTTTCATTCTCTCGTACCACGGCCCTATCTTGGTGTTTTGCAGCACGTCCTGGAAGGCATCGCATCCTTCTATAGAGTTGAGAACACCGTACACTGACTGCAACAACAACAACATGTAACAGAAGTTAGACATTGCAAAGAGTGAAAGTAAACAAATGATTATAGCCATGCTTGTGTCCACTAAAGCTTTGAAGAATAAAACCAGTGCCCATATAAGCCCAAACGTAAGTAAGGAATACATGATCAAGTTCCAGGTACAATTCAAGCAGAAGTCCTGGGAACAGCCTCATTCAATCTGGTGATGACTGTCAGAACAACTCAGGGGACAGCCTGCACTGGAGGCGTTAAGCTGGTCCCGTGTTCCCAGTATGTTCATCTGCAGGCGTTAAGCTGGTCGCGCATTCCCAGTACGTTCATCTGGAGGCGTTAAGTTGGTCCCGCATTCCCAGTATGTTCATCTGCAGGCGTTAAGCTGCTCCCGCATTCCCCGTCTGTTCATCTCTCAGTATGTTCATCTGGAGGCGTTAAGCTGGTCCCGCGTTCTCAGTATGTTCATCTGGAGGCATTAAGCTGGTCCCGCGTTCTCAGTATGTTCATCTGGAGGCGTTAAGCTGGTCCCGCGTTCTCAGTATGTTCATCTGGAGGCATTAAGCTGGTCCCGCGTTCCCAGTATGTTCATCTGGAGGCGTTAAGCTGGTCCCGCGTTTCCAGTACGTTCATCTGGAGGCATTAAGCTGGTCCCGCGTTCCCAGTATGTTCATCTGGAGGCGTTAAGCTGGTCCCGCATTCCCAGTATGTTCATCTGGAGGTATTAAGCTGGTCCCACGTTCCCAGTATGTTCATCTGGAGGCGTTCAGCTGCTCCCGCATTCCCAGTCTGTTCATCTGGAGGCCTTAAGCTGGTCCCGTGTTCTCAGTATGTTCATCTGGGGGCATTAAGCTGGTCTCGCGATCCCAGTATGTTCATCTGGAAGCATTAAGCTGGTCTCGCATTCCCAGTATGTTCATCTGGAAGCGTTAAGCTGGTCCCGCGTTCTCAGTATGTTCATCTGGAGACGTTAAGCTGGTCTTGCGTTCCCAGTATGTTCATCTGGAAGCATTAAGCTGGTCCCGCATTCCCAGTATGTTTATCTGGAAGCATTAAGCTGGTCCTGCACTCCCAGCATGTTCATCTGGAAGCGTTAAGCTGGTCCCTCATTCCCAGTATGTTCATCTGGAAGCGTTAAGCTGGTCCCGCGTTCTCAGTATGTTCATCTGGAAGCATTAAGCTGGTCCTGCATTCCCAGTATGTTCATCTGGAAGCATTAAGCTGGTCTCGCATTCCCAGTATGTTCATCTGGAAGCATTAAGCTGGTCCCACATTCCCAGTATGTTCATCTGGAAGCATTAAGCTGGTCCTGCACTCCCAGCATGTTCATCTGGAAGCGTTAAGCTGGTCCCGCATTCCCAGTATGTTCATCTGGAAGCGTTAAGCTGGTCCCGCGTTCTCAGTATGTTCATCTGGAGGCGTTAAGCTGGTCCCGCGTTCCCAGTATGTTCATCTGGAAGCGTTAAGCTGGTCCCGCATTCCCAGTATGTTCATCTGGAGGCGTTAAGCTGGTCCCGCATTCCCAGTATGTTCATCTGGAGGCGTTACGCTGGTCCCGCATTCCCAGTATGTTCATCTGGAGGCGTTAAGCTGGTCCCGTGTTCTCAGTATGTTGATCTGGAGGCGTTACGCTGGTCCCGCATTCCCAGTATGTTCATCTGGAGGCGTTAAGTTGGTCCCGTGTTCTCAGTATGTTGATCTGGAGGCATTCCCAGTATGTTCATCAATGCTGTCATTCTGAACATTTCTTACCACTGACACAAAATTTGCAAGATATAAGGGTTTAAAAAAATATAAAATGTACCACAAGAAAAATTGTTTTTCTTTCTCATACCTTAATTCATAATCCTTCAACCATACTTATCATTATATTGTACCTCCTCATAAATCCTGTCAATGTTTGTGAAAACTTGCACGTGAAGAACATCTTTGTCATATTTAGAAAATGCTGTAAAAACAAAGTTACCAAGTCGGCTAGATTTGGCTGATCTCCACCCATAAATGGTTTCTTGTTGCCAATGGCGGCAGTCCACTCTTTACATTGGTCATAGAGAGAGCTTCGCACGTCATCCTTCAATGAATGTCTAAATACAGAAGAAAACACACAAAATTCCAGGCCATCATTAAAATAAGTTTAAACCAGAATGAACTTCAAAGAAAAATATTTCTATGGGTTTCTCCCTCAATGCCTTTAAAATCCTTAACTATTTCATTAGCAACAACAACAAAAAAATGCTCTATCAATCAGCCCTATTTGTTGTCAGGGTCGAGCTGTGCCCAGTAAGAATTATTATTCATTTTGAAGGCTGGTTTGATAAGGGTGCAAAGGCCTCCAGGGCCCCATTTTGTAAAGTAGACACAAGCTGCACCTGGCGCAATTTCTTTGACAATATAAAGTGAAGAGATCTCTCACATTGGTAAATGTGACTGAGGCAGTGTTGCAACACCTTTGAAGAACGGGCCCCAGGTGTCACTGAGGCATTATATGTCTTAAGCATTCTATTAGAGCTGTGATATAATATATCTTCAGCAGAACTGCCTTTCAAACTTCTGAGGGCTACAAATTTCCAGAAAACATAATGTCACACTGATTCTTACATGTTACCAGGAGACAACAAACTGGAATAAGCATTACGGTACGAGGAAACCCACAACCATCCGCAGGTTGCTGCCAGATCTTTCCAAAAAGGACTGGAGAGGAAGCCACGGTGAGCTGGATTTGAACTCCTAGTGATTGCATTGGTGAGAGGCTCATGATTCATTGTCTTGCCTTAGCACGCTGACCACTCAGCCACACACAAAATTTAAGTTAGATTTAAATCATCAGGCAGCTTTACTTGTGGCGATTTATTTCCTAAAAATAGTCGTTAGATTTTGAGTGCCCAAAATTTCTAAAATGTGTTACATAAGGTTTCATGAATTCATTTCCTTGTTCTTATATTCAAATATATATTACTTCTATGATCACAATGACAAAGTTCTGAAATTAGAAAGGTGTTTTGAAGTTTTGTTCAGAAGACAGGATGATATCTCACAGGAAAAATGTAAGTTTCAGCACTAAAAGTATGACTCTTTATTTGTTGCGAAATATTAGGTCTATTTAGGTAGTAGCTGCAGTGGTGTAAGTGCAAACATGGTGTAAGTGGACATCTTACCGTTTTTTCAGAATTTTGCCAACGAAGTACATGGCAACAGCACCCACGTAGATAACGACCATCCTCTCTGCCGCAGAGAAGGTGTTTTCCCAGTCGCCCACTTGTGAGAAGTACTTGAATGCCTGTAGAGCCTCGGACGGCGTACGATACACATTGGGGGAGAGACTATGTACTAGGGTGTTGTCAACCCACGACCGCCACTTACGCTCCTCTCTGTCAACACAAACTAAGAGAGTGACCCACTCGAGAAACGAAACATTTTTCAACGGCTCAATTCCTTATGTTTTTCAGCATTTTCAGCAATTTAGTTCAAATGTAAGCAGCAGCCTTTCATGTGAAGATTGTTAGACACTATTTTGGAAGCTTATCTGTGGAATTCGAACACAACTCCAAAAGACATTTAACAATGCGAAAAAATATTTCAAGGATTTGTCCCATAAAAACATTTTTTAAAGACTTTCAACGTATTAAAAACGTTTCCACCATATTCATTACCAGTCTCTTCACAGATTTCAAGAGCCAGTTGGAACTGTGCATAAAGCTCATCTATTTATTTTTTTGATAGGAGTAAAACTCTGTGTTGGAAGACAAGTGACCTTCAGTGTGGTGTTTAATGCTGCCTCACTGGACATGAAAGATTGCTGGCTTGAGGTGGGGTAGGGGTGGCTTTGTTTTTGCAGGGCATCCATTTATCATGGAAAGGCCTCTGAACCCTTTCACCACTTTGGAAATGGTCTGCTACCTCTTAGGGATGACAACACCAGACATGGACACTCCGCTCACTCAATGGCCAATGATACCCTCCATTCGTCTGAAATCATTTCTAAGGTCAAGAGTGTGCAACAATCTTCCTACATTAACAGTGTACGCGACATCTGATGACCAAAATCAATCCGTAACGACTTACTTGATAACCTGGGCTGTAGACTTCACAACCATGTCTTGATACATAATAAAGTATTTGTTAGGAAACTCGATCTCTGTTTTGCCTTTGGCATTTTTGGACTCGATGGAGGGATAAAACTTCAGAAGGTTCTCTATAGACTGGTTTGTGTCCATCAGGTAAGTCTCCAAGATGCTCATTATAACAGAGGAGTCATTCAGTTGCTGTTGGGAAAAAAAACGTAGAAAGAAATTTACATGCTGTAACTGGCCCAAAGCAGAACTATGTCAGCAGAGGCTGTATGCTGGGAGAATATCAGGGTTGAATGTACAGTGGGGAGGGTTCCAACCCTTGCACAGGGACTTTGTAAATTGCCCTGCTCTCAATGTTTCTCACTAGGCCCTGTGACATTATGTAGTTACTGCCAGCGATCCATAGAAGTCATCTGGACGAGATGATATTCGGTCTGTCAATTGAATAAAAAACTCAACATCTGGTTATATTTATTCAATCTGAGGTTGTTTTTTTTCCCAAGAAATATTCAAAATTTTACATAAACTCAATCTGAACATGGCTAAATTTCCACGAAGCAGCCTGTTAACATTTTGAGTTATCTCCCTTTTACAACAATCTACATGACGCTCTGTGTTGATTAAATTTAAGAAGGCAATTTTTGGAAGCAAAGGGGCGTATAAAATAAAACATGACACATTGTAAGTTTCTTTGGTCCCTGCCAAATCGGTCCTCACAAATAATTTGACCTACTTCGGCTTACGATCGTTCTGTTTTTAACAATAGTGTACCTCGAGCGTCTGCACGTGAGCACACACGGTCTGACCGGTTTCCTTCCCCCTGATGTCAGGTGGTGCTAATATCTTCAGCTGCTTCGAAGGCAAGTACGCAGTTTGCTGGGAGTCTTTAAGTTTGATAAATGGCTGATAGCAGCGATATTAAAACCTTCTTTGCTATGGGCATTTACAAGCGACATCGGTTCGCTATAAAAACGTGTTCTTTGTTCAAAGACTGAACATGGAGATGTGTGCCTGACAGGAGTTCTGCCGTTCAGGCTGTTGAGATCCAGCCTTACTCGTCATCGAAAAGGTGACAATTGATTGATACATAAAATAGCAGTGTATTTTATCTTCCTAAACAAGTAGCCCCACTATTTAAAGATCATTATAGTTAATACTCTATGTTGTAAATCACTATTTGTGGGTCTCCTAATTTTCTCCTTACCCGTGGCTGATTTTCGCAGTAAATTTCATGTGATTTGTATCCTGTCAAATCAGATTTTGTTTTGAACTGCTTTTCTTGATTGAAATTCAAGAAAATTTATATAATACACAGAACATTCATCTGGATGCACTATTCTCATTAGTTTCTAGTATACATGTGAGGTGTTAGTTTGATCAGTTTCGATTTTATGATTTTCTCAAATGTTTTTTTTTTTTTTTAGATCATTTTTGACAATTGCTTTTACACACTGAGAGTGACAACCACATATTCCATAAGCCATTAATGCATGACCATTTGGTCTTGATTCATGACGACTGAATATTTTTTAAAATGATGCCAAGTGATGACCAATTGCTCATGTGAGTTCAGTTAAATTTCTAGACTGATGCTCATGGTTGTAAGCTTTCTGGGCAGGTTTTCACACCTCTCTGGACTGGTGTCCTGAAATATATGTAACAAGAACTGCATTGTGTGCCGACTATCACTTTTCAATATCAACTAGGAGGCCAGCTTGAGTTCATATCTAGGCAATGATAATTACTTAAATCACTGAAGTATAGTGACGTACAAAAATATTCAATTTTAGTATCTTAAACGATCGGTCGAAACAAAAAAGAACTCAGTTTTAGTTAAAAGACAAACTCAGTTTCACCCAGAAAGTGGCAATTGCTATGTGGAAAAATGACTTCTATGAACCCCTGTACCTTACTGTAATTTCATCTTTTCGCATGTTTGCCAGGTCTTGTTTCAAGCATATTCTGAAGGCGTTATTCTGTGTTAACGGATAAAATTATACTTTTTGTGAAGCCCTGAAACTGGCCAATCCAACCAGTGTTGTTTTGGTACCAAAAACAAATCATAAATGTGCATAAACTGCACTGAAAATTGCTCTTTCATCTGCGAAAAGGTTGAGGGATGAGGGTAATGATAATCATGTGGCGTGGTCAAACATTCATGGTAGACAACATGCCTTCCACCAATCTGATATGCAGGTCAGGGGCCGCTTGCACAAAGCCATCATTGGCAAAGATGATTGTAACTACCATGGCAACACATGTTCAATGTATATGTTGCCATGGTAGTTACCATAAACTTAGCCTAGGATCGCTTTATGCAAGAGGCCCCAGCACTTTACATGTCATGTCAAACTTTGTCATGTCATGCTAAAAAGTCGGTATGTATAATGATACTTGGGGTTTCATGTCATACTTAACAATTTTTTCAGTCATATGACGACGAGATGTCATATACTGTGTCTTCTAGTGGCAGGGTGAGTCCATGCTGCCAAAAGCGCTGCCGTCTTTCAAGTACCATGCCGAAGACACCAGACATGACACCCCATCCAGTCACACTATACTGACACGGAGCCAACAAGTCCTGTGCTCTTAACTTTTCAGTGCTGAGCGCCAGCAATGTAAGGGTGCAACAAGTTCCATTTTTAAAGTCTTTGGTATGACCCGCCCGAAGTTTAACCCTGTGTCTCCCGACTTCAAGGCAGAAACTCTAACCATTAGGCCACCGAACCATAAAATAGTTGATTTTTTCAGCCACTCCTGTTTTCTACACCTATAAAATTCTGACGTGCGATGTTGAAGAACAATCAAATAAGTAAATAAATTAACATCATGAGAGAGAAATACGATTCCATATTGACTTTATCAAAGTTTAATTCACAATTTGCACAAATTAAGATTATACAGACTATGTTAAACATATCATATATTAATGACAAAAAGTTCACATCTTCTGACCAGGGAAATCTTTTCAAAATATAAGACAATCTTTGTTTGTTCTGATTACAGGAGGCCTTACCAGATATTCCTTGTTCTTTTCACCATGGATCACCAAAATCGGAACCTTTTTGTATGAGGACCATTTTGTCTGGGTTCTCCACACAGAGTTGACTTCAACGACATCGTAGGAGAAGCCATAGTAATCGAGCAGTGCGCGGACTTTACAACAGAAGGGACAAGTCTGATACTGGAACAGAGTCATCTTCAGGCCATAGTTATCTGTATCAACTCGTACCTGGTGACAAAACATGGATATTTATTCAACTGGTGTTATCACTTTAATGGACACCTATTGGTATCATGACAGAAGACTTAGTTACTTTCTTTGGTTGAGAATTAATGACAAACTCACTTATTGATTTCTTTATTTATTAAAGCATTTGACTGTTGTTTAATGTCATCCTCACTTTTTCACTTCTGATGGAAAGTTTTATCAGTGGAGGAAACCAGGATAAACCTCCTACATTGTTGGAAGCTGAGTGGTCAATATTGAAAACCGTATTGTATCCATGATCCCTTCCTGGCCTTAAAACAAAAATCCTGTCTTGGGTTGGGATTGAACTGGCAGCCCGATGTATCCTAGCAATCAAAGACAAGCAACACAAGCGCTTGCTCCCTATACTCATTTAATGGTGGTAAGGTTTTCTGAGTACCGGAGAAAGAAATAGGATAAAGCCTAAAAAAAACCCTCCTGGCCTCAGCCAAACACGTAGAGCAGGGATCAAACATGCAACTGCACTGGCCGAGTTTAAGTCCAGTTCATGCCGGCTTCCTCTCCAGCAATACGTGGGAAGGTCTGCCTGCAACATGCAGATGGTCATGGGTTTCCCCCAAGTTCTGCTCGGTTTCCTCCCACCCAAATGCTCGTCGCCATCGTATAAGTGAAATATTCTTGAGTATGGCGTAAAGCATCAATCAAATAAATAAATAAATATAACTGATAGAATGTGTCATGACTTACAGAATTGGTTAAACTGTACGACTATCTTAGCCTTTCTGACATTGACCGAAATGGTTATCATTTCCCTTTGACCAATCTACATGTACATGTCCTATATGAACTCTACACTTGCTTCACCTTACATATTTATAACCCATGGGCATCTTTTGCAAAACTTCATGAATCAAATTAACTTTTTCCTTACACAACATTGCCATAGCACACTTTCCAAAGAGCTTGTTCGTCAATTTTTGGTGACTTGTGTCATTCAAAAAAAAAAAGAACACATTTATACAAACTATACCTTAAATGAAAGAGCTGTACAAACTGTGTGGAATTCTACTTTATTTTAGATTTTTAAAAGTTTTTGTAGGAGAGAAAATAGGTTTTAAACATCAGTATTTTCTACAAAATCCGCCGATTCAAGGCACATTGATAGCACGATGACGTATATAATCTGTTCAAATGGCGGCGTAAAGGTGACTTCTGAGCCTTCGATGTTTAACTATTAAATACTTAAATAACAAGCGCTGCTGACCGAAAATTTTGATATGTTATTTAACGTTAAGTATAGTTCTTTTCTTTTAATCTTGCTTAAAACCATGTAACGCAGGTGTCATTTATCCAAAAAGCTAAGCTTGACTAACAAACTTTGTGAATGGGACTCTTGATTATAGTGTCAAATGGTAGCTGATTGAGTTATAAGAAAAGCCACAAACTAATTTACAAAGTTTTTTGAAAGGATGTCCCACACTCTGCGTACTGTGCCAACACTCCAGGAATATATTTTTTTTAAACCTCGCTTTCTTTTCTAGCTATAACACCTGGCCAGCCATCACAAAATACATTCCGATAAAAATCATAACATAACAATGAGGTGCTGTAAAGCTGAGGTTGTAGTCCATTGTTAGTCGCTGACACCCATCTCCACTGATGATTGTGATTTTACAGTGAATGGGCGACTCTTCAGTGCAGTGACGTCCCACTTTCTGCCACATGATGTAAACAGCAACGTCAGCTTGACAAATCCCATACAATCTTACCAACAAAAGCCTTCGAGAGATGGTGGTTTGATTTTCTCCTCGATTCAACCACTATCCATGATTTTTTTCTTCTACATGTTTACGTAACTTCATTTCGTAACTATCACACTTGGAAAACAGCCCACAATCATGATAATATACATCCAAATTGAGAAGGAAAAAAAACGCCAAAAACAAATATATGTACAAAACCCTAACCGATTTTGTTGGTTTGATTGAAAGAGGTCCATTTTTTTGGCTTGATTCGCCTGTTTTAGAATCCGCATTTGTCATCATTTGCGACCCCACAGTTGTTGATGTAACGACTGCGGCCGCAAGTCCAACTCGAGAAAGCCATTTTCGTCTCCATTCCCAGTCTTTGCCACCTCTCTGTTTCCCACCAGTTGACAAAAACTGTCTTCGGCATTTAAGCGATTCACTGCATCGCTTAGACGACAACAGAAACACATCTGAGCACAAAGCGGTGCTGGTAAAAAAGCTTTTCCGCACAGCAAACATCGTCCTGGGCGCAGCCATCTTGTCAGTAAGCGCTCGTGCGCGGCGCGATGCAACACGGTAAAGTTTCTAACCAAATAAATACATGTCACGTGATGTAAACACAACCACGTGCTACTCTCATTGGACAGGATATGTCGCAAAGCTCTGTTAAGCACATTTACTAGATATGTTGTCATGGACATGTTACTCCAGTGTTACTCCAGTCATGTTTTCTTGACCAAACGCTAATTTATGGCAGTAAATTAAGCTTTGCATATAAGTTTATAACCTTACTATACTATTTGTAGACAAGCCCTATATTTTGGCGTACGGTGTGAAATCTTAACCTTAATGTTTCTTAAAATTTCACATTTATTTTGTAACTAATAAATAGGGTTTGCCGACCTGTAGGTGATAGTTTGTTGTAAATATAATAAGTAAAAATAATACAAAGTACATCTCACTTTATGTAACCGTTTGCCCAGGATTCAATCTCTGTACCAACCAGTGTCAAGTCAAGATAATGTACAGTGTACATGTATGCAACAACAATTAGGTCTATGGGTGGAAAAGACATACAAACACCTTGTCAGATATACGTAGCAAACTTTCCGACACAGAACAACAGCCGAACTATACCCAGAGCTGGATTTAAATAGGTAGGGCCTCCGTGGTCGAGGGGGTCAATACGCCAGTGCGGTCCCATGACGAAGAGCCTCTCACTAATACGGTAGCTATGAGTTCAAGTTCAGCCACTGCTGGTTTCCTCTCTGGCCCTACGTGGGAGGGTCTGCCAGTGCCCTGCCCGGTTTCCCCCACCATAATGCCGACCACCGTCGTATAAGCGGAATATTCTTGAGTACGGCGTAATACAACAATAAATATAGAAATAAATAAATCAAATATTCGACTTGACAACTGTCAGGCACGGGCTAGCTGTTTATGGCAGAATCTATATAATCATGTTAAATTCCAGTTCCAGTTATTCTTGAAACCGGATGAGAAAATTTGCGCCCATAACTCGCTCATTATATATTTTATACGTAACTTTATTAGCGACCCGTATCGCATGTAATTATTTGGGATACGCTAAAATAATACCAAACATCCGATTGCAATTGAGCCAAAAATCTCCTGTGGGCCCTTAAACTTCAACACAGATATGAAAGTAATGACTCTAATGTAACGTAATCTTGATTAACTACACTTATTTATCTTTTACAATCAGGCAAGACATAATGATAATGATGCCGAATGCGAGTTTTTAAGACAAACGTGTTGCGAAACAGGCGGTACAGGTATATATAGAGGCTATCTATCTATTTCTTTAGCCGCAGAGACAATGGACGGGACACTGGTGTGTTAATTCAACGTTTAATGTTACATCTCTACTGCAACCGGATGTTTGATATACTGCAACCTTCTGATATGTTTGTCTAATTTTTCTATAACGCAGTACTGAAGAAATGTCCACTAATGCACGGTTTAATACTTAGCAATGCCAGCTAAGTTCATGCGCACCACTCCCAACCGAGTCACTGGCCGGCAACATCTATCCTTTCACAAGTATAGTCAAAATAACTTAAAACAATCAGCATCGTCACAAAAATGGAAGTATTCCAACACTGTCATGCAAAATTTGCAAAAGTGAACCACAAATATCTTACTGGCAACAAAAACTATTCTTGTAACCGTAACAATAAACAGACCTACATTCTACACTACGCCCATACCGAACAGCCTAACAACATGCCATAATTTCAATCAGATTATTCACAAAAACTTCTTTAGAAAAGTTCACTCATGCAATGTTGCAAGTGGTAAGAAAACATAAGGAAGTTTATTTTGAAATTTCACCGGCCAATATATTTTCGCTGATACCTGTCTTATCAGCAGGTGTTAGGCTAAATGTTGTTCTTAATACATACCACTTCAGCCAACACGAGGAACTAGTTCAGATGGTAGATCGATCGCTTAGATTAGGGAAGTCAGTGCTGACAGTCGAGGTGATCGGACGTGTTTACAGCATAGTCCGGAGCATAACATTGGTTGTTGTTGTAGTTCTGCTGAATAATTGCAACTGGGAGTTCCTGGTTTTTTCCAGGAGCCACGATGATCACACCCGGGGGCTGTGGGCCACAAGGAAGGGGAAGAAAGTACTAAAAGGAATTTTCACTTATTGTTGATATTGGAGACACTGCGAAAATTTCTGCCGAGAAAGTGATTCGAGTCGTGGAGGAGGTGTGTGGACATGAACGCCTTACAGGGGCCTCCGTGGCTCAGTCGGTTAGCGCGCTAGCGCAGCGTAATGACCCAGAAGCCTCTCATCAATGCGGTCGCTGTGAGTTCAAGACCAGCTCATGCTGCCTTCCTCTCCGGCCGTACGTGGGAAGGTCTTCCAGCAACCTGCGGATGGTCGTGGGTTTCCCCCGGGCCCTGCCCGGTTTCCGCCCACCATAATGCTGGCCGCCGTCGTATAAGTGAAATATTCTTGAGTATGGCGTAAAACACCAAAAAAAAAAAAAATGAACGCCTTACTCGTCTGTGTACCTAAAGGAGCTGAAAAATACGAGCTAACACTAGCAGACAAAGCATCTAGTGATTTGCTGGGTGATGGACGTGAAATTGACGGTCAGTTCTGTGCGTGTACGGGTGTGACACAGAGAGTTCTTGTCGTGTCGTTTTTACATCAATCTGCATATGTGGATAAAGATGAAATATTGAAGAAACTGGAGGAATTTGGCGTAGAAAACTTTTCAGGTAATAAAAGAAGGTTTTATCCTGGCACCAAAGAGAATGACGGCACAAGGTACCCTCTACCATACGCCTCGAAAGTTTCATCTGGAGACAATGCGGATTTTTTCAGAGTTGTTCACGATAATGAGAAGAAAGTGTGTTCATTGTGTTTGGCAAAGGACCATATATTTCGTCAGTGCCCGGACTTTAGGTGCTAAACATGCGTAGAGCAAGGACATGTAGCCCGTGCATGCCATGCGGACAGATCTAATGGGTGTCAGCAATATGGGAGGAAGTGCTATTGTTTATTGTGTGTTCAAAGGACTATAGCTGTGACACGAACTCCGGACTTTACATGTGAGCGCTGTGGTCTCGAATAATGCGAGTGTACAGAGACGGAAAGCCTTCAGTCAGTGTCCCCTTCGACTGCCAACCTAAAGTCACAGTGGCGTGGACCATAATGAAAGCGTGCAAATGCAGGGGAGTGGTAGGCTAGACCAGAGCATGCTCGACAGTACCCACAAGCAATGGTACGGTAGATGAATGTAAAAACAGGTGATTTTCAAATTGACCGATAGAAGTCAGCAAACAGACGGGTGGTCAGTTGTCACGAACAAGAGGACTCGAGATGTGCGAATACAAGGAATAAAAAGTCCACAGAATGGAAAGTCAGTTGGCCGGAATATCGACGGTAAAACTACTGTGGGGGCGGCCTCAGCCATAGGAGAAATGACGCAAGACACAGGTGAGAACGAGCGCACCTTGGTTTGCTCGCAGTCTTCTGAGAGTTTGTTACAGCCTTCTACATCTGCAAGGCGACGAATAAACCCGTGCCGAATTTGTCTTGTGCAAGAAGAAATGTGCCTAACAACAAGCCGAACAATAGAGCGCAATAAAAAAACTTTCTTTCTCATAATGGTGCTGATTACCTTACTCAACTGTAATGGTTTACGAGCTGAAAATAAGTTCGAACGCCTGTATAACGGACTGAATGGAGGTATAATTTGCCTGCAAGAAACTCACTTCGATGATGAAATCGTAAGTAAAGTACAACGGTCAATTGAAGGCAAAGTCTACGCCAGTAACTCGCTAACTGCACAAAAGGGGTTGCCATTATTATTACCAATTCCCTTATAGACAAAGTTATGGGTGTAACATCTGATAATGAGGGACGATTAATTCACTTGACTGGAGATAGAAGACAAAATGATAGATATGGTACATGTTTACGTTCCTAATAGTATAGCAGAGCGATATGATTTTTTAACGAAGTGGATACATTTCTTACAGGGAATTTTAAAATATTCGTTCGGGATCGCAGTGTGGTTTTCCAGTCAAGAGATAGGGCATCTAAGCGCCTCGAAAGTGGTAAGTCCAGGGGGGTAATTACAAGAGTTCATGTCAAGGCATAATCTAGTTGATATTTGGCGTGAAAGAAAACCCGGAAGAGTAATGCTTACGTAGCACAGAACTGTAGAAAATGCTTTGCGCCAGAGCCGCATGGATCACGTTAATCTCCAGGGAAATTGTTGTCAGTTGTAAACCTGTATATGTGAATAATACGTCCTTTAGTCACCATGCTGTACTCTGTACTATATGAAGTGTGATTTTTCACCGGTTGAAATCGGTCCTGGTCTGTATTGCTTTAACGATAGGTTACTGGAAGATGATGAATTTTGAGTGTATATGAACAAGAAAACCGTAATGTGGCAATTCTAAGATCAAAAGCTCGATATCCTCATGAAAGTGATAAAAACAGCCCTGTTAGATGTGGTCTATAAGTACTACTCCAGTTTGTTTAAGAAAGAAGATATTGACGAAGGGGCTTCCAAAAAAGTTTTGTCATATGTTGATGTCTCCATAGAAAAGAATGATCAAGAGAAATCTTTCTATATGGTGTCACACCAGTGTTCACTTGAAGTGTTGTTACATTTTGGCTTTGGAGAGAATTTCCGCAAATGGATATCCATCTTTTATACAGATATGGGGGAGCGGGCGCTCTGAAGTCATATCACCACATACTTTTCAATTGGACAGTGAATTAGGCTAGGGTGTCCGATTTCTTCCTTATTGTATGTACTTAGTGTTGAGTCCTTAGGATCTATGATTACAGCGGAGAATGTTATGAAGGACTTAGAAATCCCGGGCTCCCCAGAAAAGCGTCTCTTATTCCAACCTGCAGATGACACAGCGGTGACCGTAAATGAGCGAGAGTGTGTTAAATATGTTATAGACAATGTGAGTTTGTATTTATTTATTTATTTCATTGTTATTTTACGCCGTACTCAAGAATATTTCACTTATACGACGGCGGCCAGCATTATGGTGGGTGGAAACCGGGCAGAGCCCGGGGGAAACCCACGACCATCCGCAGGTTGAGAGGAAGCCAGCATGAGCTGGACTTAAGCTCACAGCGACCACATTGGTGGGAGGCTCCTGGGTCATTACGCTGCGCTAGCGCGCTAACCAACTGATCCCCGGAGGCCCCTTGTGATAAGGCATGTTTGTATGATAAGGCGTCTAACGCAAAAGTAAATATTGATAAGTGAGAGATATTACCTATGTGTACAGACTGCCAGGATCGTACAATTGAGGGCATTCCCGTGGTTAATCACAGTATCTGTGTACTAGGTTTTTAGATCGGGCCTGATTAAACAGCATATTATGTAGAAAACTGGAACAAAGGCATAAACAGAGTCAAGTCTATGCTACACCTATGGGAACAAACGGGACTATCGCTAAATGGGAGAGTCGCAGTTATTACAACTTTATTGATATCTAGATTGTGGTATTGTATGGCTGTTTGTGCCGGTTCCAGAGAAATGTATTAATGATCTTACACATGAAGCCGTATGTGTAGATTTTCTGTGGTGTCAGCGGTGACATCTGATAGCACATGGAGTCGTTATTAACTCTTTTAAAAAACGGTGGCTTAAATATGCCAGACAAGGCAACCAAGGTTTCGCCTCAAAATGTTGGGTCGTTTTTTTAATCAGAATTATCGAGCAGTGTTGAAAGTGTTTTTTTCCCCCATATTTTCTGTCAAAATGGTATTCCTTGTCAGAGACCTATTTTATAAATAATTGCTTGATGTCTTACCAGAGTGTTACAAGGAGTTCTTTTTACCATGGACAAAAGTATGACTTGAACTGTGTATTGAGAGCCGGGAACAGGTACCCAGCCAACTGATATTTTTAAATGCCAATATGAAGCTTAATGGTAGGCGTTTGTTTTATAAACTGTTTATCAAATCCAAACTGCTTTGTGTGCGGTATTTTTTATATGAATGCATTCCCGGATTCCTGCCAGAGGTAGCTATCAGAAAAATTGTGTCAGAGACATTCCCTGAGGCTGACCTTGCACAGATAAACACCATACACAGAATGATTAAAGAGACTATTCCACCGCAATGATTCACAATAGTAGATGACAGTGGTACTGCTTGTACATCAAGTAGAAGAAGGGACGTAGTACGCCAGTTTCAGTCTTGAAAAACAAGCATTTTTATAAGCTACTTTCATAGAAACGTAGGTAGAGTCTGCCTCAGTTCGACACTGGTTAAGGGTTTTAGTAACATTGAAGTCGATCATTTATGGAGTTGTATTTTATTACCTGGAAAATGGCCTGATTGTACTCTGCTGGATTGTAAAATTTGTCATAATTCTGTGTATACAATAGAGATGCTTTTCAAAATAGGGTATGTGGATAGCTATTTGTGTCTTCTTTGTGAAACGCATATGGAATAAGTTTTTCACTTAATGATCCATTGTCCTGTGTTAACCCAATTTATAAAATATGTTGGTGATATTACTGAAACTTTGCTCAGACAAATGCCTATGAGTGTCAGTTTTGAATGTATGTTGCTCTTTGGGTACCCATTGCGACATGCAAAACTGTGTTTTCATTTTCTAAACATTGTCCAAAGCTCTGCTGGACTAGCTATATGGAAACAGAGGGTTTAGTGACTAGCTAACAAGCGGATCGTGTGTGTTGAAAAAAATTGTCAAAGCTCTTCTTTACAGTAAAGTTAAAGAGGCACACGTTTACCATAACAACAAGAGTAAGATATCCAACTTAACTGCAAAATATATCTAATACAAACCATTTTTTAAAATAAATGACACAGATGATGTTCAGGTCTTTGGATAAATACAAATAGTATGTATACCCAGGCAAGTGTGTTAATATATATGCTTGATCTATGTGTATAATTTTAGTGTGTATATTTTGATAGATCCCTCTTCC
Organism: Liolophura sinensis; assembly: GCF_032854445.1. NCBI lineage: Eukaryota > Metazoa > Mollusca > Polyplacophora > Chitonida > Chitonidae > Liolophura > Liolophura sinensis. Next base: position 6,494,624 of record NC_088307.1, read on the forward strand.
ATGGCTATATCTGTGATATTCTTATTTTTTTAACCATTGCCACGATTTTGGATATGCACAAACCTGTATTTCTGTACGAACAGAAATACTGATTTTTTCAAAAGAAAAAAATATAATAAAGAGTGCTAGATTAACATGCAAGGGGTACCCGGACCGGGTTGTCCAAACAACTTTTCCAGCAATTAGTGCAAAGTATAGTGTTGAATCCTAGTTTCAGCTTTTAGAAAACAAAAGGAATTTTATTTTGAAATTTCACAGGCCAATAGATTTTCGCTGATACCTGTGTTTTTAGCAGATATGAGGCTAGATGTTGTGCTTAATAGACTACATTAACCAACAAGGGGAGCTAACTCAGATGGTAGAGCGCTCCCTTAGCATACCTCCCTTAGCGGTATCTGATGCCCGGGTTCTCGGGTAGGTAAAGTTTTTCTGATCGTTTTCCACACCGCTTCAAGTGAGTTTATCCGTCCATCCTATACACCAAATATTTAAGAAAGATTATTTCTTAACAACCACAAGTTTCGTAGTGATGGGAAAATATGTGGAAAGCTTTTCATTGGGTGGGGGTGGGGGTGGGGGTGGGGGTGGGGGTGGGGGCTGCAGTTAGCGCAAAGTCCACTCTGGAAAGTAATTTCAGCTTTTAGAAAACATAAGAGGTTTACATGGTAGAGCGCGCTTTGCATGCCAGCGGTACTGGGATCGATGCCCGGCCTTTCCAAACAACTTTTACTGCAATTAGCGCACGGTTCACATTTATATAGTAGTTTTAGGCTTTAGATAAAATAAGGAAGTTTGTTGTTTTTAATATCACAGACCAACAAATATATATATTTTTTTTCACTCAGAACTTTCTTATCAGCAGGCCTTAGGCTAGAATGTTGTCCTTAATACATACCACATAAAACAACACGGGGAGCTAGCTCAGATGGTAGAGCGCTCGCTTAGCATGCGAGAGGTACCGGGATCGATGCCCGGGTTCTCCAAGTAGTACATTATTTTTGATCGTGTTGCACACCGTTGCAAGAAAGTCTACTTGTCCTAACCGTTCACCAAATGCAATGTTTATAATGACTGAAAATCCAGGTACATAGGTGTGCAGCACCACATCCTATTTTCCTTAACAGCCACAAGTTCCGTCTTAGTCATATTGGGATACGTGGAAAGCTCTTGATGGGGGGCTAGCTCACATGGTAGAACGCTCGCTTTGCATGCGAGAGGTACCGGGATCGATGCCCGGGCTCTCCAAACAACATTTACTGCAATAAGCTCAAAGTTCTCTTTTGAATAGTAGTTTCAGCTTGTAGAAACATAAGCAAGTTTATTTTGAAATTTCACCCGCCAATGTATTTTCGCTGATATCTTTGTTTTCAGCAGGTCTTAGGCTAGCTGTTGTTCTTAATACATACTACATTAACAAACAAGGGGAGCCACAAGGAGACAGATGAGGCTGCGAGTGACGCCCCTTTGGCCTTGCTAGGCATCCCTCCCAGCTGCCGGCATAGACAGGTCCACATTTTGATGCTCAACCTATGTCAAGATTTTTATGGCCTCTTTCTAACAGGCTGGGCCAGGCATGCACCAAAGCTTATTGGCCACGGAATGTTTGGCACTGAGCTACAGCGCTAAACTTTAACATTGTCGCATATTGGAAATAATGGGGATATGGGGCCATTTTGCTGAACAGCCACAAGTTTCGTCGTACTGATATGAAGAGATTTTAAAAGGTTCTCATGGTGTTTAAGGGGAGGGGTGGGTGGGTGGGGGGGGGGGGGCGTCGTAGTTTACATGGTAGAGCGCGCTTTGGATGCAAGCGGTACCGGGATCGATACCCGGCCTTTCCAAACAACTTTTTTTGGAATAAGCTCAAAGTTCACTTTTAGATAGTAGTTTCAAGCTTTACAAAACATAAGAGGGTTTTTTAGATTCGCAGGCCAAGCAATATATATATAATTTTCCACTCATTTTTTTTCTCTTAGCAGGCCTTAGGCTAGAAGGTTGTCCTTAATGTACACTACATATCCCAGCAAGGGGAGCTAGCTCAAATGGTAGATCGCTCGCTTAGCATGCGAGATGTACCGGGATCGATGCCCGGGTTCTCCAAGTAGTACACTGTTTTTGATCGTGTTGCACACCGTTTCAAGAAAGCCTACTCGTCCAACCTATTCACCAATTGTGATGTTTATAATTACTGAGAAGCCAGGTACATAAGCATGCAGCACCACATCCTATTTTCCTTAACAGCCACAAGTTTCGTCTTAGTCATATGGGGATACGTGGAAAATTCTTAATTGGGGTCTAGCTCACATGGTAGAGCGCTCGCTTTGCATGCGAGAGGTACCGGGATCGATGCCCGGGCTCTCCAAACAACATTTACTGCAATAAGCTCAAATTTCTCTTTTAAATAGTAGTTTCAGCTTGTAGAAACATAAGCAAGTTTATTTTGAAATTTCACCGGCCAATATATTTTCGCTGATACCTGTCTTATCAGCAGGTGTTAGCCTAGATGTTCTTCTGAATATATACCACTTCAGCCAACACGAGGAACCAGTTCAGATGGTAGATCGATCGCTTAGATTAGGGAAGTCAGTGCTGACAGCCGAGGTGATCGGACGTGTTTGCAGCATAGTCCGGAGCATAACATTGGTTGTTGTTGTAGTTCTGCTGAATAATTGCAACTGGGGGTTCCTGGTTTTTCCAGGAGCCACGATGATCACACCCGGGGGCTGTGGGCCACGAGGAAGGGGAAGAAAGTATTAAAAGGAATTTTCACTTATTGTTAATATTGGAGACCACGAAAATTTCTGCCGAGAAAGTGATTCGAGTCGTGGAGCAGGTGTGTTGGAGATGAACGCCTTACTCGTCTGTGTACTAAAGGAGCTGAAAAATACGAGCTAACACTAGTAGACAAAGCATCTAGTGATTTGCTGTGTGATGGACGTGAAATTGACGGTCAGTTCTGTGGGTGTACGGGTGTGACACAGAGAGTTCTTGTCGTGTCGTTTTTACATCAATCTGCATATGTGGATAAAGATGAAATAGTGAAGAAACTGGAGGAATTTGGCGTAGAAATCTTTTCAGATAATAAAAGAAGGTTTTATCCTGGCACCAAAGAGAATGACGGCACAAGATACCATCTCTACCATACGCCTCGAAAGTTTCATCTGGAGACAATGCGGATTTTTTCAGAGTTGTTCACAATAATGAGAAGAAAGTGTGTTCATTGTGTTTGGCAAAGGACCATATATTTCGTCAGTGCCCGGACCTTAGGTGCTACACATGCGTAGAGCAAGGACATGTAGCCCGTGCATGTCATGCGGACAGATCTAATGGGTGTCACCAATATGGGAGGAAGTGCTATTGTTTATTGTGTGTTCAAAGGACTATAGCTGTGACACGAACTCCGGACTTTGCGTGTGAGCGCTGTGGTCTGGAATACTGCGAGTGTGCAGAGACGGAAAGCCTTCAGTCAGTGCCCCCTTCGACTGCCAACCTAAAGTCACAGTGGCGTGGACCATAATCAAAGCGTGCAAATGGAAAGGGAGGGGAGTGGTAGGATAGACCAGAGCATGCTCGACAGTACCCCCAAGCAATGGTACGGTAGATGAATGTAAAAACAGGTGATTTTCAAATTGACCGATAGAAGCCAGCAAACAGACGGGTGGTCAGTTGTCACGAACAAGAGGACTCGAGATGTGCGACTACAAGGAATAAGAAGTCCACAGGATGGAAAGTCAGTTGGCCGGAATATCGACGGTGAAACTACTGTGGGGGCGGCCTCAGCCATAGGAGAAATGACGCAAGACACAGGTGAGAACGAGCGCACCTTGGTTTGCTCGCAGTCTTCTGAGAGTTTGTTACAGCCTTCTACATCTGCAAGGCGACGAATAAACCTGTGCCGAATTTGTCTTGTGCAAGAAGAAATGTGCCAAACAACAAGCCGAACAATAGAGCGCAATAAAATAACTTTCTTTCTCATAATGGTGCTGATTACCTTACTCAACTGTAATGGTTTACGAGCGGAAAATCAATTCGAACGCCTGTATAACGGAGTGAATGGAGATATAATTTGCCTGCAAGAAACTCACTTCGATGATGAAATCGTAAGTAAAGTACAACGGTCAATGGAAGGCAAAGTCTACGCCAGTAACTCGCTAACTGCACAAAAGGGGTTGCCGTTATTATTACCAATTTCCTTATAGACAAAGTTATGGGTGTAACATCTGATAATGAGGGACGATTAATTCACTTGACTTTGGAGATAGAAGACAAAATGATAGATATGGTACATGTTTACGTTCCTAATAAACTACCACGCAAAAGAAAGGTTTCACCGTATTTTTTGTCATAAAAAAAATAAAAGCGCGGTTCCGGATTTGATTCTAAGCAGGACATGGTGTATGACTGCATCGTTTCCTCTACCAGAACGCATCGTCACGAACGCAGCAATTGGAATTGTGAAATTGCGATAACATGCAAAACGTCCTTTTGAGGCATGGCTCGTGATGCACGTGCGGTAATGTTGCATAAATACTCTTGCTCGAAAGAGCAGACATTCAGTGACCAAAAAAACACCAACAGTATGCCAAGTCTTACGGAAGCGCAACGAGACCAGGCTATCGGTATGTCCACCATGGGAGTCTCGCAACGTCACATTGCAAGAACGTTCAACTGCAGCCAAACCACCATTAGGAGGTTGTTGATACGCTATCAGCAGACAGGCCAGACCCAAGACAGACCAAGATCGGGAAGACCGACGGTAACAACTGCGGCTGAAGATCGCTACATCCGGCAGATCCACCTCCGAAACCGATTCGTCACGGCGACGTCAACAGCGGGGACGGCACTATGCCATGTCATCAGCCCCAGGACAACACTGCGTCGTCTTCGTTCAGCTGGTTTACGACCTTACCGCCCCTTCCGTAGGATGGCCTTGACCCTTTTACACCGTCAACGCAGATTGCGATGGGCACGTATTGTACGTCGGTGGCAGCGACGTGACTGGGCGAGAGTGCTGTTTACAGACGAGAGCAGGTTCTGTCTATTCAGGAACGATGGCAGAGTTCGAGTTTTCCGACGAAGAGGCGAGCGTCTCGCGCCAAACTGCGTAAGAGAGGTTTATCCGTTTGGAGGCGGAGGCGTCATGGTTTGGGGAGGGATTTGTGACCAAATGAAGACGCAGCTGGTTATTGTGCGAGGTAATCTGACTGGCCAGCGATACCTTGATGAGGTACTGAGACCTGTCGTCGTTCCTTTCCTTTAATGACAGCCAAAAGGATCGATCTTGCAACACGACAACACAAGACCTCACATTGCCCGCATTTTTACAGACGAGACCGCAAACGTCATCGTGTTGCCCTGGCCAGCCAACTCACCAGACATGAACCCCATTGACCATCTCTGGGATCACCTTGACCACCGTTTGAGACAGTTGGTGCCTCCTCCAACTAACCAACAGGAACTTGAGCAAGCTCTGTTAAACCTATGGAACGTTACCCCAGCTGACGTCATCCGGCGACGGACGACGTCAATACGGAGGCGTGTGCTTGCATGCATTGATGCCCAGGGTGGCCACACTCGCTACTGATGACTGTAGTCCTTCATTTCTGTGGATACTGTGACTTTACATGCACTTGCCAGTTAACTTTACATTTGTGTAATTTTTTCTTCTCACCCCTTGTCTCTTTCATTGTGTTTTGTGGCCAATTGAAAGCCAATATTTTAAAGCCTTTTTGAGAGAATATTTCACAATGATTCCTGTTTATAAACCAATCTTCTTAATTCTTATATCTGACTTTGTTTTTGTTTTATGGGCTCAAGAAGTGGGTGAAACCATTCTTTTGCCTGGTAGTTTAGTATAGCAGAGCGATATGATTTTTTAACGAAGTGGATACATTTCTTACAGGGAATTTTAAAATATTCGTTCGGGATCGCAGTGTGGTTTTCCAGTCAAGAGATAGGGCATCTAAGCGCCTCGAAAATGGTAAGTCCAGGGGGCAATTACAAGAGTTCATGTCAAGGCATAATCTAGTTGATATTTGGCGTGAAAGAAAACCCGGAAGAGTAATGCTTACGTAGCACGGAACTGTTGAAAATGCTTTGCGCCAGAGCCGCATAGATCACGTTAATCTCCAGGGAAATTGTGTCAGTTGTAAACCTGTATATATGAATAATACGTCCTTTAGTCACCATGCTGTACTCTGTACTATATGAAGTGTGATTTTTCACCGGTTGAAATCGGTCCTGGTCTGTATTGTTTTAACGATAGGTTACTGGAAGATGATGAATTTTGCACCAAGGTGAGACGATGTATAAATGAGCAGTTAACATGTCCATTATATTTTCTTTCTTTATTTGACTGGTGTTTTACGCCGTACTCAAGAATATTTCACTTATACGACGGCGCACCTGTACTGTTTACCAGCATTGTGGTGGGAGCAAACCGGGCAGGGCCCGGGGAAAACCCACGACCAGCCACAGGTTGCTGTCCGTTATATAAGAACGATATATGTGTATGGTGGGATAATCTCAAATGCAAACTGAAAAGTTTGGCTCAGAAGTTTGGTGTAAAAAGGAGTAATGAGCCGTACTGTGAAATTAATAAGATACAAAGAGAGTTAGAGAGTGAGTATCGAAGAGCAAGTGTAATCGATAATTATAATCATGATCGTATTTTTGAATTGGAACATAATTTGAGTGTATATGAACAAGAAAACTGTAATGTGGTACTTTTAAGACAAAAAGGTCGATATCCTCATGAAAGTGATAAAAACAGTAAGTATTTTTTAAATGGCCAGCATGATTGACGATAATGGAGAAAGCGTGACTTCAATAACAGCCCTGTTAGATGTGGTCTATAAGTACTACTCCAGTTTGTTTAAGAAAGAAGATATTGACGAAGGGGCTTCCAAAAAAGTTTTGTCATATGTTGATGTCTCCATAGAAAAGAATGATCAAGAGAAATCTTTCTATATGGTGTCACACCAGTGTTCACATGAAGTGTTGTTACATTTTGGCTTTGGAGAGAATTTCCGCAAATGGATATTCATCTTTTATACAGATATGGGGGAGCGGGCGCTCTGAAGTCATATCACCACATACTTTTCAATTGGACAGTGAATTAGGCTAGGGTGTCCGAGTTCTTCCTTATTGTATGTATTTAGTGTAGAGTTCTTAGGATCTATGATTACAGCGGAGAATGTTATCAAGGGCTTAGAAATCCCGGGCTCCCCAGAAAAGTGTCTCTTATTCCAACCTGCAGATGACACAGCGGTGACCGTAAATGAGCGAGAGTGTGTTAAATATGTTATAGACACTGTGAGTTTGTATTTATTTATTTCATTGTTATTTTACGCCGTACTCAAAAATATTTCACTTATACGACGGCGGCCAGCATTATGGTGGGTGGAAACCGGGCAGAGCCCGGGGGAAACCCACGACCATCCGCAGGTTGAGAGGAAGCCACGATGAGCTGGACTTGAGCTCACAGCGACCGCATTGGTGGGAGGCTCCTGGGTCATTACGCTGCGCTAGCGCGCTAACCAACTGATCCCCGGAGGCCCCTTGTGAGTTTGTATGATAAGGCGTCTAAGGCAAAAGTAAATATTGATAAGTGACAGATATTACCTATGTGTACAGACTGCCAGGATCGTACAATTGAGGGCATTCCCGTGGTTAATCACAGTATCTGTGTTCTAGGTTTTCAGATCGGGCCTGATTAAACAGCATGTTATGCAGAAAACTGGAACAAAGGCATAAACAAAGTCAAGTCTATGCTACACCTATGGGAACAAACGGGACTATCGCTAAATGGGAGAGTCGCAGTTATTGCAACTTTATTGATATCTAGATTGTGGTATTGAATGGCTGTTTGTGCCGGCTCCAAAGAAATGTATTAATGATCTTGAAGCCGTATGTGTAGATTTTCTGTGGTCTCAGCGGTGACATCTGATAGCACATGGAGTTGTTGTTAACTCTTTTAAAAAACGGTGGCTTAAATATGCCAGACAAGGCAACCAAGGTTTCGCCTCAAAATGTTGGGTCGTTTTTTTTAATCAGAATTATCGAGCAGTGTTGAAAGTGTTTTTTTCCCCCATATTTTCTGTCAAAATGGTATTCCTTGTCAGAGACCTATTTTATAAATAATTGCTTGATGTCTTACCAGAGTGTTACAAGGAGTTCTTTTTACCATGGACAAAAGTATGACTTGAACTGTGTATTGAGAGCCGGGAACAGGTACCCAGCCAACTGATATTTTCAAATGCCAATATGAAGCTTAATGGTAGGCGTTTGTTTTATAAACTGTTTATCAAATCCAAGCTGCTTTGTGTGTGGGATTTTTTTATATGAATGCATTCCCGGATTCCTGCCAGAGGTAGCTATCAGAAAAATTGTGTCAGAGACATTCCCTGAGGCTGACCTTGCACAGATAAACACCATACACAGAATGATTAAAGAGACTATTCCACCGCGATGATTCACAATAGTAGATGACAATGGTACTGCTTGCACATCAAGTAGAAATACTTGCCGCGACCCAAAACTAAATATTAAGGGACGTAGTACGCCAGTTTCAGTCTTGAAAAACAAGCAATTTATAAGCTACTTTCATAGAAACGTAGGTAGAGTCTGCCTCAGTTCGGCACTGGTTAAGGGTTTTAGTAACATTGAAGTCGATCATTTATGGAGTTGTATTTTATTACCTGGAAAGGGGCCTGATTGTACTCTGCTGGATTGTAAAATTTGTCATAATTCTGTGTATACAATAAAGATGCTTTACAAAATAGGGTATGTGGATAGCTGTCTGTATCTTCTTTGTTAAACGCATATGGAATAAGTTTTTCACTTAATGATCCATTGTCCTGTGTTAACCCAATTTATAAAATATGTTGGTGATATTACTGAAACTTTGCTCAGACAAATGCCTGTGAGTGTCAGTTTCGAATGTATGTTGCTCTTTGGGTACCCATTGCGACATGCAAAACGGTGTTTTCATTTTCTAAACATTGTCCAAAGCTCTGCTGGACTAGCTATATGGAAACAGAGGGTTTTGTGACTAGCTAACAAGCGGATCCTGTGTGTTGAAAAAAATTGTCAAAGCTCTTCTTTACAGTAAAGTTAAAGAGGCACACGTTTACCATAAGAAGAGTAAGATATCCAATTTAATTGCAAAATATAACTAATACAAACAATTTTTTAAAATAAATGACACAGATGATGTTCAGGTCTTTTTATAAATACATATAGTATGTATACCCAGGCAAGTGTGGTAATATATATGCTTGATCTATGTGTATAATTTTGGTGTGTATATTTTGATATATCCCTCTTCCATGGCTATATCTGTGATATTCTTATTTTTTTAACCATTGCCACGATTTTGGATATGCACAATCCTGTATTTCTGTACGAACAGAAATACTGATTTTTTCAAAAGAAAAAAAAATAATAAAGAGTGCTAGATTAACATGCGGGGGTACCCGGACCGGGTTGTCCAAACAACTTTTCCAGCAATTAGTGCAAAGTATAGTGTTGAATCCTAGTTTCAGCTTTTAGAAAACAAAAGGAATTTTATTTTGAAATTTCACAGGCCAATAGATTTTCGCTGATACCTGTGTTTTTAGCAGATATGAGGCTAGATGTTGTGCTTAATAGACTACATTAACCAACAAGGGGAGCTAACTCAGATGGTAGAGCGCTCCCTTAGCATACCTCCCTTAGCGGTATCTGATGCCCGGGTTCTCGGGTAGGTAAAGTTTTTCTGATCGTTTTCCACACCGCTTCAAGTGAGTTTATCCGTCCATCCTATACACCAAATATTTAAGAAAGATTATTTCTTAACAACCACAAGTTTCGTAGTGATGGGAAAATATGTGGAAAGCTTTTCATTGGGTGGGGGTGGGGGTGGGGGTGGGGGTGGGGGTGGGGGCTGCAGTTAGCGCAAAGTCCACTCTGGAAAGTAATTTCAGCTTTTAGAAAACATAAGAGGTTTACATGGTAGAGCGCGCTTTGCATGCCAGCGGTACTGGGATCGATGCCCGGCCTTTCCAAACAACTTTTACTGCAATTAGCGCACGGTTCACATTTATATAGTAGTTTTAGGCTTTAGATAAAATAAGGAAGTTTGTTGTTTTTAGAATCACAGGCCAACCAATATATATATATTTTTTCACTCAGAACTTTCTTATCAGCAGGCCTTAGGCTAGAATGTTGTCCTTAATACATACCACATAACACAACAAGGGGAGCTAGCTCAGATGGTAGAGCGCTCGCTTAGCATGCGAGAGGTACCGGGATCGATGCCCGGGTTCTCCAAGTAGTACATTATTTTTGATCGTGTTGCACACCGTTGCAAGAAAGCCTACTTGTCCAAACCGTTCACCAAATGCAATGTTTATAATGACTGAAAATCCAGGTACATAGGTGTGCAGCACCACATCCTATTTTCCTTAACAGCCACAAGTTCCGTCTTAGTCATATTGGGATACGTGGAAAGCTCTTGATGGGGGGCTAGCTCACATGGTAGAACGCTCGCTTTGCATGCGAGAGGCACTGGGATCGATGCCCGGGCTCTCCAAACAACATTTACTGCAATGAGCTCAAAGTTCTCTTTTGAATAGTAGTTTCAGCTTGTAGAAACATAAACAAGTTTATTTTGAAATTTCACCGGCCAATGTATTTTCGCTGATATCTTTGTTTTCAGCAGGTCTTAGGCTAGATGTTGTTCTTAATACATACTACATTAACAAACAAGCGGAGCCACAAGGAGACAGGTAGTGATGAGGCTGCGAGTGACGCCCCTTGGCCTTGCTAGGCATCCGTGCCAGCTGCCGGCATAGACAGGTCCACATTTTGATGCTCAACCTATGTCAAGATTTTTATGGCCTCTTTTTAACAGGCTGGGCCAGGCATGCACCAAAGCTTATTGGCCACGGAATGTTTGGGACTGAGCTACAGCGCTAAACTTTAACATTGTCGCATACTGGAAATAATGGGGATATGGGGCCATTTTGCTGAACAGCCACAAGTTTCGTCGTACTGATATGAAGAGATTTTAAAAGGTTCTCATGGTGTTTAAGGGGAGAGGGGGGGGGGGGGCGTCGTAGTTTACATGGTAGAGCGCGCTTTGGATGCAAGCGGTACCGGGATCGATGCCCGGCCTTTCCAAACAACTTTTATTGGAATAAGCTCAAAGTTCACTTTTAGATAGTAGTTTCAAGCTTTAGAAAACATAAGAGGGTTTTTCTAGATTTGCAGGCCAAGCAATATATATATAATTTTCCACTCATTCTTTTTCTCTTAGCAGGCCTTAGGCTAGAAGGTTGTCCTTAATGTACACTACATACCCCAGCAAGTGGAGCTAGCTCAAATGGTAGAGCGCTCGCTTAGCATGCGAGATGTACCGGTATCGATGCCCGGGTTCTTCAAGTAGTACACTGTTTTTGATCGTGTTGCACACCGTTTCAAGAAAGCCTACTCGTCCAAACTATTCACCAATTGTGATGTTTATAATTACTGAGAAGCCAGGTACTTCAGCGTGCACCACCACATCCTATTTTCCTTAACAGCCACAAGTTTCGTCTTAGTCATATGGGGATACGTAGAAAATTCTTCATGGGGGGCTAGCTCACATGGTAGAGCGCTCGCTTTGCATGCGAGAGGTACCGGGATCGATGCCCGGGCTCTCCAAACAACATTTACTGCAATAAGCTCAAATTTCTCTTTTAAATAGTAGTTTCAGCTTTTAGAAACATAAGCAAGTTTATTTTGAAATTTCACCGGCAAATATATTTTCGCTGATAGCTGTCTTATCAGCAGGTGTTAGCCTAGATGTTCTTCTGAATATATACCACTTCAGCCAACACGAGGAACCAGTTCAGATGGTAGATCGATCGCTTAGATTAGGGAAGTCAGTGCTGACAGCCGAGGTGATCGGACGTGTTTACAGCATAGTCCGGAGCATAACATTGGTTGTTGTTGTAGTTCTGCTGAATAATTGTAACTGGGGTTTCCTGGTTTTTCCAGGAGCCACGATGATCACACCCGGGGGCTATGGGCCACAAGGAAGGGGAAGAAAGTATTAAAAGGAATTTTCACTTATTGTTGATATTGGAGACACCGCGAAAATTTCTGCCGAGAAAGTGATTCGAGTCGTGGAGGAGGTGTGTTGGACATGAACGCCTTACTCGTCTGTGTACCTAAAGGAGCTGTAAAATACGAGCTAACACCAGTAGACAAAGCATCTAGTGATTTGCTGGGTGATGGACGTGAAATTGACGGTCAGTTCTGTGCGTGTACGGGTGTGACACAGAGAGTTCTTGTCGTGTCGTTTTTACATCAATCTGCATATGTGGATAAAGATGAAATAGTGAAGAAACTGGAGGAATTTGGCGTAGAAATCTTTTCAGATAATAAAAGAAGGTTTTATCCTGGCACCAAAGAGAATGACGGCACAAGGTACCATCTCTACCATACGCCTCGAAAGTTTCATCTGGAGACAGTGCGGATTTTTTCAGAATTGTTCACGATAATGAGCAGAAGGTGTGTTCATTGTGTTTGGCAAAGGACCATATATTTCGTCAGTGCCCAGACTTTAGGTGCTACACATGCGTAGAGCAAGGACATGTAGCCCGTGCATGCCATGCGGACAGATCTAATGGGTGTCACCAATATGGGAGGAAGTGCTATTGTTTATTGTGTGTTCAAAGGACTATAGCTGTGACACGAACTCCGGACTTTGCATGTGAGCGCTGTGGTCTGGAATACTGCGAGTGTGCAGAGCCGGAAAGCCTTCAGTCAGTGCCCCCTTCGACTGCCAACCTAAAGTCACAGTGGCGTGGACCATAATAAAAGAGTGCAAATGGAAAGGGAGGCGAGTGGTAGGCTAGACCAGAGCATGCTCGACAGTACCCCCAAGCAATGGTACGGTAGATGAATGTAAAAACAGGTGATTTTCAAATTGACCGACGGAAGCCAGCAAACAGACGGGTGGTCAGTTGTCACGAACAAGAGGACTCGAGATGTGCGACTACAAGGAATAAGAAGTCCACAGAATGGAAAGTCAGTTGGCCGGAATATCGACGGTGAAACTACTGTGGGGGCGGCCTCAGTCATAGGAGAAATGACGCAAGACACAGGTGAGAACGAGCGCACCTTGGTTTGCTCGCAGTCTTCTGAGAGTTTGTTACAGCCTTCTACATCTGCAAGGCGACGAACAAACCTATGCCGAATTTGTCTTGTGCAAGAAGAAATGTGCCTAACAACAAGCCGAACAATAGAGCGCAATAAAATAACTTTCTTTCTCATAATGGTGCTGATTACGTTACTCAACTGTAATGGTTTAGGAGCTGAAAATCAGTTCGAACGCCTGTATAACGGACTGAATGGAGATATAATTTGCCTGCAAGAAACTCACTTCGATGATGAAATCGTAAGTAAAGTACAACGGTCAATTGAAGGCAAAGTCTACGCCAATAGCTCGCTAACTGCACAAAAAGGGTTGCCAAATGGTAAGTCCAGGAGGCAATTACAAGAGTTCATGTCAAGGCATAATCTAGTTGATATTTGGCGTGAAAGAAAACCCGGAAGAGTAATGCTTACGTAGCACAGAACTGTTGAAAATGCTTTGCGCCAGAGCCGCATGGATCACGTTAATCTCCAGGGAAATTGTTGTCAGTTGTAAACCTGTATATATGAATAATACATCCTTTAGTCACCATGCTGTACTCTGTACTATATGAAGTGTGATTTTTCACCGGTTGAAATCGGTCCTGGTCTGTATTGTCTTAACGATAGGTTGCTGGAAGATGATGAATTTTGCACCAAGGTGAGACGATGTATAAATGAGCAGTTAACATGTCCATTATATTTTATTTCTTTATTTGACTGGTGTTTTACGCCGTACTCAAGAATATTTCACTTATACGACGGCGGCCAGCATTATGGTGGGTGGAAACCGGGCAGAGCCCGGGGGAAACCCACGACCATCCGCAGGTTGAGAGGAAGCCAGCATGAGCTGGACGTGAGCTCACAGCGACCGCATTGGTGGGAGGCTCCTGGGTCATTACGCTGCGCTAGCGCGCTAAACAACTGATCCCCGGAGGCCCCTTGTGAGTTTGTATGATAAGGCGTCTAAGGCAAAAGTAAATATTGATAAGTGACAGATATTACCTACGTGTACAGACTGCCAGGATCGTACAATTGAGGGTATTCCCGTGGTTAATCACAGTATCTGTGTACTAGGTTTTCAGATCGGGCCTGATTAAACAGCATGTTATGTAGAAAACTGGAACAAAGGCATAAACAAAGTCAAGTCTATGCTACACCTATGGGAACAAACGGGACTATCGCTAAATGGGAGAGTCGCAGTTATTACAACTTTATTGATATCTAGATTGTGGTATTGAATGGCTGTTTGTGGCGGTTCCAGAGAAATGTATTAATGATCTTGAAGCCGTATGTGTAGATTTTCTGTGGTCTCAGCGGTGACATCTGATAGCACATGGAGTTGTTGTTAACTCTTTTAAAAAACGGTGGCTTAAATATGCCAGACACTGCAACCAAGGTTTCGCCTCAAAATGTTGGGTCGTTTTTTAAATCAGAATTATTGAGCAGTGTTGAAAGAGTTTTTTCCCCCCATATTTTCTGTCAAAATGGTATTCCTTGTCAGAGACGTATTCTATAAATAATTGCTTGATGTCTTACCAGAGAGTTACAAGGAGTTCTTTTTACCATGGACAAAAGTATGACTTGAACTGTGTATTGAGAGCCGGGAACAGGTCCCCAGCCAACTGTTATTTTTAAATGCCAATATGAAGCTTAATGGTAGGCGTTTGTTTTATAAACTGTTTATCAAATCCAAGCTGCTTTGTGTGCGGGATTTTTTTTATATGAATGCATTCCCGGTTTCCTGCCAGAGGTAGCTATCAGAAAAATTGTGTCAGAGACATTCCCTGAGGCTGACCTTGCACAGATAAACACCATACACAGAATGATTAAAGAGACTATTCCATCGCGATGATTCACAATAGTAGATGACAATGCTACTGCTTGTACATCAAGTAGAAATATTTGCCGCGAACCAAAACTAAATATTAAGGGACGTAGTACGCCAGTTTCAGTCTTGAAAAACAAGCAATTTTATAAGCTACTTTCATAGAAACGTAGGTAGAGTCTGCCTCAGTTCGGCACTGGTTAAGGGTTTTAGTAACATTGAAGTCGATCATTTATGGAGTTGTATTTTATTACCTGGAAAGGGGCCTGATTGTACTCTGCTGGATTGTAAAATTTGTCATAATTCTGTGTATACAATAGAGATGCTTTTCAAAATAGGGTATGTGGATAGCTATCTGTGTCTTCTTTGTGAAACGCATATGGAATAAGTTTTTCACTTAATGATCCATTGTCCTGTGTTAACCCAATTTATAAAATATGTTGGTGATATTACTGAAACTTTGCTCAGACAAATGCCTATGAGTGTCAGTTTTGAATGTATGTTGCTCTTTGGGTACCCATTGCGACATGCAAAACGGTGTTTTCATTTTCTAAACATTGTCCAAAGCTCTGCTGGACTAGCTATATGGAAACAGAGGGTTTTGTGACTAGTTAACAAACGGATCCTATGTGTTGAAAAAAATTTTCAAAGCTCTTCTTTACAGTAAAGTTAAAGAGGCACACGTTTACCATAACAACAAGAGTAAGATATCCAACTTAACTGCAAAATATATCTAATACAAACCATTTTTTTAAATAAATGACAGGTCAGGTCTTTCGATAAATACATATAGTATGTATACCCAGGCAAGTGTGGTAATATATATGCTTGATCTATGTGTATAATTTTTGTGTGTATATTTTGATATATCCCTCTTCCATGGCTATATCTGTGATATTCTTATTTTTTTAACCATAGCCACGATTTTAGATATACACAAACCTGTATTTCTGTACGAACAGAAATACTGATTTTTTCAAAAGAAAAAAAAATAATAAAGAGTGCTAGATTAACATGCAAGGGGTGCCGGACCGGGTTGTCCAAACAACTTTTCCAGCAATTAGTGCAAAGTATAGTGTTGAATCCTAGTTTCAGCTTTTAGAAAACAAAAGGAATTTTATTTTGAAATTTCACAGGCCAATAGATTTTCGCTGATACCTGTGTTTTTAGCAGATATGAGGCGATATGTTGTGCTTAATAGACTACATTAACCAACAAGGGGAGCTAACTCAGATGGTAGAGCGCTTCCCTTAGCATACCTCCCTTAGAGGTATCTGATGCCCGGGTTCTCGGGTAGGTAAAGTTTTTCTGATCGTTTTCCACACCGCTTCAAGTGAGTTTATCCGTCCATCCTATACACCAAATATTTAAGAAAGATTATTTCTTAACAACCACAAGTTTCGTCGCAGTGATGGGAGAATATGTGGAAAGCTTTTCATTGGGTGGGATGTGGGGGTGGGGGCTGCAGTTAGCGCAAAGTCCACTCTGGAAAGTAATTTTTTATATAGTAGTTTCAGGCTTTAGATAACATAAGGAAGTTTGTTGTTTTTAGAATCACAGGCCAACCAATATATATATATTTTTTCACTCAGAACTTTCTTATCAGCAGACCTTAGGCTAGAATGTTGTCCTTAATACATAGCACATCAAACAACACGGGGAGCTAGATCAGATGGTAGAGCGCTCGCTTAGCATGCGAGAGGTACCGGGATCGATGCCCGGGTTCTCCAAGTAGCAGATTGTTTTTGATCGTGTTGCACACCGTTTCAAGAAAGCCTACTCGTCCAAACCATTCACCAATTCTGATGTTTATAATGACTGAGAAGCCAGGTACATAAGTGTGCAGCACCACATCCTATTTTTCTTAACAGCCACAAGGTTCGTCTTACTCATATGGGGATACGTGGAAAATTCTTCATGGGGGGGCTAGCTCACATGGTAGAGCGCTCGCTTTGCATTTGAGAGATACCCGGATCGTTGCCCGGGCTCTCCAAACAACATTTACTGCAATCAGGGCAAAGTTCTCTTTTGAATAGTAGTTTCAGCTTGTAGAAACATGAGGAAATTTGTTTTGAAATTTCACCGACCAATATATTTTCGCTGATACCTGTCTTATCAGCAGGTGTTAGGCTAGATGTTCTCCTGAATACATACCACTTCAGCCAACACGAGGAACCAGTTCAGATGGTAGATCGATCGCTTAGATTAGGGAAGTCAGTGCTGACAGCCGAGGTGATCGGACGTGTTTACAGCATAGTCCGGAGCATAACATTGGTTGTTGTTGTAGTTCTGCTGAATAATTGCAACTGGGGGTTCCTGGTTTTTTCCAGGAGCCACGATGATCACACCCGGGGGCTGTGGGCCACAAGGAAGGGGAAGAAAGTACTAAAAGGAATTTTCACTTATTGTTGATATTGGAGACACCGCGAAAATTTCTGCCGAGAAAGTGATTCGAGTCGTGGAGGAAGTGTTTGGACATGAACGCCTTACTCGTCTGTGTACCTAAAGGAGCTGTAAAATACGAGCTAACACCAGTAGACAAAGCATCTAGTGATTTGCTGGGTGATGGACGTAAAATTGACGGTCAGTTCTGTGCGTGTACGGGTGTGACACAGAGAGTTCTTGTCGTGTCGTTTTTACATCAATCTGCATATGTGGATAAAGATGAAATAGTGAAGAAACTGGAGGAATTTGGCGTAGAAATCTTTTCAGATAATAAAAGAAGGTTTTATCCTGGCACCAAAGAGAATGACGGCACAAGGTACCATCTCTACCATACGCCTCGAAAGTTTCATCTGGAGACAGTGCGGATTTTTTCAGAGTTGTTCGCGATAATCAGAAGAAGGTGTGTTCATTGTGTTTGGCAAAGGACCATATATTTCGTCAGTGCCCGGACTTTAGGTGCTACACATGCGTAGAGCAAGGACATGTACCCCGTGCATGCCATGCGGACAGATCTAATGGGTGTCACCAATATGGGAGGAAGTGCTATTGTTTATTGTGTGTTCAAAGGACTATAGCTGTGACACGAACTCCGGACTTTGCATGTGAGCGCTGTGGTCTGGAATACTGCGAGTGTGCAGAGACGGAAAGCCTTCAGTCAGTGCCCCCTTCGACTGCCAACCTAAAGTCACAGTGGCGTGGACCATAATGAAAGCGTGCAAATGGAAAGGGAGGGGAGTGGTAGGCTAGACCAGAGCATGCTCGACAGTACCCCCAAGCAATGGTACGGTAGACGAATGTAAAAACAGGTGATTTTCAAATTGACTGATGGAAGCCAGCAAACAGGCGGGTGGTCAGTTGTCACGAACAAGAGGACTCGAGATGTGCGACTACAAGGAATAAGAAGTCCACAGAATGGAAAGTCAGTTGGCCGGAATATCGACGGTGAAACTACTGTGGGGGCGGCCTCAGCCATAGGAGAAATGACGCAAGACACAGGTGAGAACGAGCGCACCTTGGTTTGCTCGCAGTCTTCTGAGAGTTTGTTACAGCCTTCTACATCTGCAAGGCGACGAATAAACCTGTGCCGAATTTGTCTTGTGCAAGAAGAAAGGTGCCTAACAACAAGCCGAACAATAGAGCGCAATAAAATAACTTTCTTTCTCATAATGGTGCTGATTACGTTACTCAACTGTAATGGTTTAGGAGCTGAAAATAAGTTCGAACGCCTGTATAACGGACTGAATGGAGATATAATTTGCCTGCAAGAAACTCACTTCGATGATGAAATCGTAAGTAAAGTACAACGGTCAATTGAAGGCAAAGTCTACGCCAGTAGCTCGCTAACTGCACAAAAGGGGTTGCCATTATTATTACCAATTCCCTTATAGACAAAGTTATGGGTGTAACATCTGATAATGAGGGACGAATAATTCACTTGATTTTGGAGATAGAAGACAAAATGATAGATATGGTACATGTTTACGTTCCTAATAGTATAGCAGAGCGATATGATTTTTTAAAGAAGTGGATATATTTCTTACAGGGAATTTTAAAATATTCGTTCGGGATTGCAGTGTGGTTTTCCAGTCAAGAGATAGGGCATCTAAGCGCCTCGAAAATGGTAAGTCCAGGAGGCAATTACAAGAGTTCATGTCAAGGCATAATCTAGTTGATATTTGGCGTGAAAGAAAACCCGGAAGAGTAATGCTTACGTGGCACAGAACTGTTGAAAATGCTTTGCGCCAGAGCCGCGTGGATCACGTTAATCTCCAGGGAAATTGTTGTCAGTTGTAAACCTGTATATATGAATAATACATCCTTTAGTCACCATGCTGTACTCTGTACTATATGAAGTGTGATTTTTCACTGGTTGAAATCGGTCCTGGTCTGTATTGTCTTAACGATAGGTTACTGGAAGATGATGAATTTTGCACCAAGGTGAGACGATGTATAAATGAGCAGTTAACATGTCCATTATATTTTCTTTCTTTATTTGACTGGTGTTTTACGCCGTACTCAAGAATATTTCACTTATACGACGGCGGCCAGCATTATGGTGGGTGGAAACCGGGCAGAGCCCGGGGGAAACCCACGACCATCCGCAGGTTGAGAGGAAGCCAGCATGAGCTGGACGTGAGCTCACAGCGACCGCATTGGTGGGAGGCTCCTAGGTCATTACGCTGCGCTAGCGCGCTAAACAACTGATCCCCGGAGGCCCCTTGTGAGTTTGTATGATAAGGCGTCTAAGGCAAAAGTAAATATTGATAAGTGACAGATATTACCTACGTGTACAGACTGCCAGGATCGTACAATTGAGGGTATTCCCGTGGTTAATCACAGTATCTGTGTACTAGGTTTTCAGATCGGGCCTGATTAAACAGCATGTTATGTAGAAAACTGGAACAAAGGCATAAACAAAGTCAAGTCTGTGCTACACCTATGGGAACAAACGGGACTATCGCTAAATGGGAGAGTCGCAGTTATTACAACTTTATTGATATCTAGATTGTGGTATTGTATGGCTGTTTGTGCCGGTTCCAGAGAAATGTATTAATGATCTTGAAGCCGTATGTGTAGATTTTCTGTGGTCTCAGCGGTGACATCTGATAGCACATGGAGTTGTTGTTAACTCTTTTAAAAAACGGTGGCTTAAATATGCCAGACACTGCAACCAAGGTTTCGCCTCAAAATGTTGGGTCGTTTTTTTAATCAGAATTATCGAGCAGTGTTGAAAGAGTTTTTTTCCCCCATATTTTCTGTCAAAATGGTATTCCTTGTCAGAGACGTATTCTATAAATAATTGCTTGATGTCTTACCAGAGTGTTACAAGGAGTTCTTTTTACCATGGACAAAAGTATGACTTGAACTGTGTATTGAGAGCCGGGAACAGGTACCCAGCCAACTGTTATTTTTTAATGCCAATAGGCGTTTGTTTTATAAACTGTTTATCAAATCCAAGCTGCTTTGTGTGCGGGATTTTTTTATATGAATGCATTCCCGGATTCCTGCCAGAGGTAGCTATCAGAAAAATTGTGTCAGAGACATTCCCTGAGGCTGACCTTGCACAGATAAACACCATACACAGAATGATTAAAGAGACTATTCCACCGCGATGATTCACAGTAGTAGATGACAATGGTACTGCTTGTACATCAAGTAGAAGAAGGGACGTAGTACGCCAGTTTCAGTCTTGAAAAACAAGCAATTTTATAAGCTACTTTCATAGAAAGGTAGGTAGAGTCTGCCTCAGTTCGACACTGGTTAAGGGTTTTAGTAACATTGAAGTCGATCATTTATGGAGTTGTATTTTATTACCTGGAAAGGGGCCTGATTGTACTCTGCTGGATTGTAAAATTTGTCATAATTCTGTGTATACAGTAGAGATCCTTTTCAAAATAGGGTATGTGAATAGCTATTTGTGTCTTCTTTGTGAAACGGATATGGAATAAGTTTTTCACTTAATAATCCATTGTCCTGTGTTAACCCAATTTATAAAATATGTTGGTGATATTACTAAAACTTTGCTCAGACAAATGCCTATGAGTGTCAGTTTTGAATGTATGTTGCTCTTTGGGTACCCATTGCGACATGCAAAACGGTGTTTTCATTTTCTAAACATTGTCCAAAGCTCTGCTGGACTAGCTATATGGAAACAGAGGGTTTTGTGACAAGTTAACAAACGGATCCTGTGTGTTGAAAAAAATTGTCACAGCTCTTCTTTACAGTAAAGTTAAAGAGGCACACGTTTACCATAACAACAAGAGTAAGATATCCAACTTAATTGCAAAATATATCTAACACAAACCATTTTTTAAAATAAATGACACAGATGATGTTCAGGTCTTTCGATAAATACATATAGTATGTATACCCATGCAAGTGTGGTAATATACATGTATATGCTTGATCTATGTGTATAATTTTTGTGTGTATATTTTGATATATCCCTCTTCCATGGCTATATCTGTGATATTCTTATTTTTTTAACCATTGCCACGATTTTGGATATGCACAATCCTGTATTTCTGTACGAACAGAAATACTGATTTTTTCAAAAGAAAAAAAAATAATAAAGAGTGCTAGATTAACATGCGGGGGTACCGGACCGGGTTGTCCAAACAACTTTTCCAGCAATTAGTGCAAAGTATAGTGTTGAATCCTAGTTTCAGCTTTTAGAAAACAAAAGGAATTTTATTTTGAAATTTCACAGGCCAATAGATTTTCGCTGATACCTGTGTTTTTAGCAGATATGAGGCTAGATGTTGTGCTTAATAGACTACATTAACCAACAAGGGGAGCTAACTCAGATGGTAGAGCGCTCCCTTAGCATACCTCCCTTAGCGGTATCTGATGCCCGGGTTCTCGGGTAGGTAAAGTTTTTCTGATCGTTTTCCACACCGCTTCAAGTGAGTTTATCCGTCCATCCTATACACCAAATATTTAAGAAAGATTATTTCTTAACAACCACAAGTTTCGTAGTGATGGGAAAATATGTGGAAAGCTTTTCATTGGGTGGGGGTGGGGGTGGGGGTGGGGGTGGGGGTGGGGGCTGCAGTTAGCGCAAAGTCCACTCTGGAAAGTAATTTCAGCTTTTAGAAAACATAAGAGGTTTACATGGTAGAGCGCGCTTTGCATGCCAGCGGTACTGGGATCGATGCCCGGCCTTTCCAAACAACTTTTACTGCAATTAGCGCACGGTTCACATTTATATAGTAGTTTTAGGCTTTAGATAAAATAAGGAAGTTTGTTGTTTTTAGAATCACAGGCCAACCAATATATATATATTTTTTCACTCAGAACTTTCTTATCAGCAGGCCTTAGGCTAGAATGTTGTCCTTAATACATACCACATAACACAACAAGGGGAGCTAGCTCAGATGGTAGAGCGCTCGCTTAGCATGCGAGAGGTACCGGGATCGATGCCCGGGTTCTCCAAGTAGTACATTATTTTTGATCGTGTTGCACACCGTTGCAAGAAAGCCTACTTGTCCAAACCGTTCACCAAATGCAATGTTTATAATGACTGAAAATCCAGGTACATAGGTGTGCAGCACCACATCCTATTTTCCTTAACAGCCACAAGTTCCGTCTTAGTCATATTGGGATACGTGGAAAGCTCTTGATGGGGGGCTAGCTCACATGGTAGAACGCTCGCTTTGCATGCGAGAGGCACTGGGATCGATGCCCGGGCTCTCCAAACAACATTTACTGCAATGAGCTCAAAGTTCTCTTTTGAATAGTAGTTTCAGCTTGTAGAAACATAAACAAGTTTATTTTGAAATTTCACCGGCCAATGTATTTTCGCTGATATCTTTGTTTTCAGCAGGTCTTAGGCTAGATGTTGTTCTTAATACATACTACATTAACAAACAAGCGGAGCCACAAGGAGACAGGTAGTGATGAGGCTGCGAGTGACGCCCCTTGGCCTTGCTAGGCATCCGTGCCAGCTGCCGGCATAGACAGGTCCACATTTTGATGCTCAACCTATGTCAAGATTTTTATGGCCTCTTTTTAACAGGCTGGGCCAGGCATGCACCAAAGCTTATTGGCCACGGAATGTTTGGGACTGAGCTACAGCGCTAAACTTTAACATTGTCGCATACTGGAAATAATGGGGATATGGGGCCATTTTGCTGAACAGCCACAAGTTTCGTCGTACTGATATGAAGAGATTTTAAAAGGTTCTCATGGTGTTTAAGGGGAGAGGGGGGGGGGGGGCGTCGTAGTTTACATGGTAGAGCGCGCTTTGGATGCAAGCGGTACCGGGATCGATGCCCGGCCTTTCCAAACAACTTTTATTGGAATAAGCTCAAAGTTCACTTTTAGATAGTAGTTTCAAGCTTTAGAAAACATAAGAGGGTTTTTCTAGATTTGCAGGCCAAGCAATATATATATAATTTTCCACTCATTCTTTTTCTCTTAGCAGGCCTTAGGCTAGAAGGTTGTCCTTAATGTACACTACATACCCCAGCAAGTGGAGCTAGCTCAAATGGTAGAGCGCTCGCTTAGCATGCGAGATGTACCGGTATCGATGCCCGGGTTCTTCAAGTAGTACACTGTTTTTGATCGTGTTGCACACCGTTTCAAGAAAGCCTACTCGTCCAAACTATTCACCAATTGTGATGTTTATAATTACTGAGAAGCCAGGTACTTCAGCGTGCACCACCACATCCTATTTTCCTTAACAGCCACAAGTTTCGTCTTAGTCATATGGGGATACGTAGAAAATTCTTCATGGGGGGCTAGCTCACATGGTAGAGCGCTCGCTTTGCATGCGAGAGGTACCGGGATCGATGCCCGGGCTCTCCAAACAACATTTACTGCAATAAGCTCAAATTTCTCTTTTAAATAGTAGTTTCAGCTTTTAGAAACATAAGCAAGTTTATTTTGAAATTTCACCGGCAAATATATTTTCGCTGATAGCTGTCTTATCAGCAGGTGTTAGCCTAGATGTTCTTCTGAATATATACCACTTCAGCCAACACGAGGAACCAGTTCAGATGGTAGATCGATCGCTTAGATTAGGGAAGTCAGTGCTGACAGCCGAGGTGATCGGACGTGTTTACAGCATAGTCCGGAGCATAACATTGGTTGTTGTTGTAGTTCTGCTGAATAATTGTAACTGGGGTTTCCTGGTTTTTCCAGGAGCCACGATGATCACACCCGGGGGCTATGGGCCACAAGGAAGGGGAAGAAAGTATTAAAAGGAATTTTCACTTATTGTTGATATTGGAGACACCGCGAAAATTTCTGCCGAGAAAGTGATTCGAGTCGTGGAGGAGGTGTGTTGGACATGAACGCCTTACTCGTCTGTGTACCTAAAGGAGCTGTAAAATACGAGCTAACACCAGTAGACAAAGCATCTAGTGATTTGCTGGGTGATGGACGTGAAATTGACGGTCAGTTCTGTGCGTGTACGGGTGTGACACAGAGAGTTCTTGTCGTGTCGTTTTTACATCAATCTGCATATGTGGATAAAGATGAAATAGTGAAGAAACTGGAGGAATTTGGCGTAGAAATCTTTTCAGATAATAAAAGAAGGTTTTATCCTGGCACCAAAGAGAATGACGGCACAAGGTACCATCTCTACCATACGCCTCGAAAGTTTCATCTGGAGACAGTGCGGATTTTTTCAGAATTGTTCACGATAATGAGCAGAAGGTGTGTTCATTGTGTTTGGCAAAGGACCATATATTTCGTCAGTGCCCAGACTTTAGGTGCTACACATGCGTAGAGCAAGGACATGTAGCCCGTGCATGCCATGCGGACAGATCTAATGGGTGTCACCAATATGGGAGGAAGTGCTATTGTTTATTGTGTGTTCAAAGGACTATAGCTGTGACACGAACTCCGGACTTTGCATGTGAGCGCTGTGGTCTGGAATACTGCGAGTGTGCAGAGCCGGAAAGCCTTCAGTCAGTGCCCCCTTCGACTGCCAACCTAAAGTCACAGTGGCGTGGACCATAATAAAAGAGTGCAAATGGAAAGGGAGGCGAGTGGTAGGCTAGACCAGAGCATGCTCGACAGTACCCCCAAGCAATGGTACGGTAGATGAATGTAAAAACAGGTGATTTTCAAATTGACCGACGGAAGCCAGCAAACAGACGGGTGGTCAGTTGTCACGAACAAGAGGACTCGAGATGTGCGACTACAAGGAATAAGAAGTCCACAGAATGGAAAGTCAGTTGGCCGGAATATCGACGGTGAAACTACTGTGGGGGCGGCCTCAGTCATAGGAGAAATGACGCAAGACACAGGTGAGAACGAGCGCACCTTGGTTTGCTCGCAGTCTTCTGAGAGTTTGTTACAGCCTTCTACATCTGCAAGGCGACGAACAAACCTATGCCGAATTTGTCTTGTGCAAGAAGAAATGTGCCTAACAACAAGCCGAACAATAGAGCGCAATAAAATAACTTTCTTTCTCATAATGGTGCTGATTACGTTACTCAACTGTAATGGTTTAGGAGCTGAAAATCAGTTCGAACGCCTGTATAACGGACTGAATGGAGATATAATTTGCCTGCAAGAAACTCACTTCGATGATGAAATCGTAAGTAAAGTACAACGGTCAATTGAAGGCAAAGTCTACGCCAATAGCTCGCTAACTGCACAAAAAGGGTTGCCAAATGGTAAGTCCAGGAGGCAATTACAAGAGTTCATGTCAAGGCATAATCTAGTTGATATTTGGCGTGAAAGAAAACCCGGAAGAGTAATGCTTACGTAGCACAGAACTGTTGAAAATGCTTTGCGCCAGAGCCGCATGGATCACGTTAATCTCCAGGGAAATTGTTGTCAGTTGTAAACCTGTATATATGAATAATACATCCTTTAGTCACCATGCTGTACTCTGTACTATATGAAGTGTGATTTTTCACCGGTTGAAATCGGTCCTGGTCTGTATTGTCTTAACGATAGGTTGCTGGAAGATGATGAATTTTGCACCAAGGTGAGACGATGTATAAATGAGCAGTTAACATGTCCATTATATTTTATTTCTTTATTTGACTGGTGTTTTACGCCGTACTCAAGAATATTTCACTTATACGACGGCGGCCAGCATTATGGTGGGTGGAAACCGGGCAGAGCCCGGGGGAAACCCACGACCATCCGCAGGTTGAGAGGAAGCCAGCATGAGCTGGACGTGAGCTCACAGCGACCGCATTGGTGGGAGGCTCCTGGGTCATTACGCTGCGCTAGCGCGCTAAACAACTGATCCCCGGAGGCCCCTTGTGAGTTTGTATGATAAGGCGTCTAAGGCAAAAGTAAATATTGATAAGTGACAGATATTACCTACGTGTACAGACTGCCAGGATCGTACAATTGAGGGTATTCCCGTGGTTAATCACAGTATCTGTGTACTAGGTTTTCAGATCGGGCCTGATTAAACAGCATGTTATGTAGAAAACTGGAACAAAGGCATAAACAAAGTCAAGTCTATGCTACACCTATGGGAACAAACGGGACTATCGCTAAATGGGAGAGTCGCAGTTATTACAACTTTATTGATATCTAGATTGTGGTATTGAATGGCTGTTTGTGGCGGTTCCAGAGAAATGTATTAATGATCTTGAAGCCGTATGTGTAGATTTTCTGTGGTCTCAGCGGTGACATCTGATAGCACATGGAGTTGTTGTTAACTCTTTTAAAAAACGGTGGCTTAAATATGCCAGACACTGCAACCAAGGTTTCGCCTCAAAATGTTGGGTCGTTTTTTAAATCAGAATTATTGAGCAGTGTTGAAAGAGTTTTTTCCCCCCATATTTTCTGTCAAAATGGTATTCCTTGTCAGAGACGTATTCTATAAATAATTGCTTGATGTCTTACCAGAGAGTTACAAGGAGTTCTTTTTACCATGGACAAAAGTATGACTTGAACTGTGTATTGAGAGCCGGGAACAGGTCCCCAGCCAACTGTTATTTTTAAATGCCAATATGAAGCTTAATGGTAGGCGTTTGTTTTATAAACTGTTTATCAAATCCAAGCTGCTTTGTGTGCGGGATTTTTTTTATATGAATGCATTCCCGGTTTCCTGCCAGAGGTAGCTATCAGAAAAATTGTGTCAGAGACATTCCCTGAGGCTGACCTTGCACAGATAAACACCATACACAGAATGATTAAAGAGACTATTCCATCGCGATGATTCACAATAGTAGATGACAATGCTACTGCTTGTACATCAAGTAGAAATATTTGCCGCGAACCAAAACTAAATATTAAGGGACGTAGTACGCCAGTTTCAGTCTTGAAAAACAAGCAATTTTATAAGCTACTTTCATAGAAACGTAGGTAGAGTCTGCCTCAGTTCGGCACTGGTTAAGGGTTTTAGTAACATTGAAGTCGATCATTTATGGAGTTGTATTTTATTACCTGGAAAGGGGCCTGATTGTACTCTGCTGGATTGTAAAATTTGTCATAATTCTGTGTATACAATAGAGATGCTTTTCAAAATAGGGTATGTGGATAGCTATCTGTGTCTTCTTTGTGAAACGCATATGGAATAAGTTTTTCACTTAATGATCCATTGTCCTGTGTTAACCCAATTTATAAAATATGTTGGTGATATTACTGAAACTTTGCTCAGACAAATGCCTATGAGTGTCAGTTTTGAATGTATGTTGCTCTTTGGGTACCCATTGCGACATGCAAAACGGTGTTTTCATTTTCTAAACATTGTCCAAAGCTCTGCTGGACTAGCTATATGGAAACAGAGGGTTTTGTGACTAGTTAACAAACGGATCCTATGTGTTGAAAAAAATTTTCAAAGCTCTTCTTTACAGTAAAGTTAAAGAGGCACACGTTTACCATAACAACAAGAGTAAGATATCCAACTTAACTGCAAAATATATCTAATACAAACCATTTTTTTAAATAAATGACAGGTCAGGTCTTTCGATAAATACATATAGTATGTATACCCAGGCAAGTGTGGTAATATATATGCTTGATCTATGTGTATAATTTTTGTGTGTATATTTTGATATATCCCTCTTCCATGGCTATATCTGTGATATTCTTATTTTTTTAACCATAGCCACGATTTTAGATATACACAAACCTGTATTTCTGTACGAACAGAAATACTGATTTTTTCAAAAGAAAAAAAAATAATAAAGAGTGCTAGATTAACATGCAAGGGGTGCCGGACCGGGTTGTCCAAACAACTTTTCCAGCAATTAGTGCAAAGTATAGTGTTGAATCCTAGTTTCAGCTTTTAGAAAACAAAAGGAATTTTATTTTGAAATTTCACAGGCCAATAGATTTTCGCTGATACCTGTGTTTTTAGCAGATATGAGGCGATATGTTGTGCTTAATAGACTACATTAACCAACAAGGGGAGCTAACTCAGATGGTAGAGCGCTTCCCTTAGCATACCTCCCTTAGAGGTATCTGATGCCCGGGTTCTCGGGTAGGTAAAGTTTTTCTGATCGTTTTCCACACCGCTTCAAGTGAGTTTATCCGTCCATCCTATACACCAAATATTTAAGAAAGATTATTTCTTAACAACCACAAGTTTCGTCGCAGTGATGGGAGAATATGTGGAAAGCTTTTCATTGGGTGGGATGTGGGGGTGGGGGCTGCAGTTAGCGCAAAGTCCACTCTGGAAAGTAATTTTTTATATAGTAGTTTCAGGCTTTAGATAACATAAGGAAGTTTGTTGTTTTTAGAATCACAGGCCAACCAATATATATATATTTTTTCACTCAGAACTTTCTTATCAGCAGACCTTAGGCTAGAATGTTGTCCTTAATACATAGCACATCAAACAACACGGGGAGCTAGATCAGATGGTAGAGCGCTCGCTTAGCATGCGAGAGGTACCGGGATCGATGCCCGGGTTCTCCAAGTAGCAGATTGTTTTTGATCGTGTTGCACACCGTTTCAAGAAAGCCTACTCGTCCAAACCATTCACCAATTCTGATGTTTATAATGACTGAGAAGCCAGGTACATAAGTGTGCAGCACCACATCCTATTTTTCTTAACAGCCACAAGGTTCGTCTTACTCATATGGGGATACGTGGAAAATTCTTCATGGGGGGGCTAGCTCACATGGTAGAGCGCTCGCTTTGCATTTGAGAGATACCCGGATCGTTGCCCGGGCTCTCCAAACAACATTTACTGCAATCAGGGCAAAGTTCTCTTTTGAATAGTAGTTTCAGCTTGTAGAAACATGAGGAAATTTGTTTTGAAATTTCACCGACCAATATATTTTCGCTGATACCTGTCTTATCAGCAGGTGTTAGGCTAGATGTTCTCCTGAATACATACCACTTCAGCCAACACGAGGAACCAGTTCAGATGGTAGATCGATCGCTTAGATTAGGGAAGTCAGTGCTGACAGCCGAGGTGATCGGACGTGTTTACAGCATAGTCCGGAGCATAACATTGGTTGTTGTTGTAGTTCTGCTGAATAATTGCAACTGGGGGTTCCTGGTTTTTTCCAGGAGCCACGATGATCACACCCGGGGGCTGTGGGCCACAAGGAAGGGGAAGAAAGTACTAAAAGGAATTTTCACTTATTGTTGATATTGGAGACACCGCGAAAATTTCTGCCGAGAAAGTGATTCGAGTCGTGGAGGAAGTGTTTGGACATGAACGCCTTACTCGTCTGTGTACCTAAAGGAGCTGTAAAATACGAGCTAACACCAGTAGACAAAGCATCTAGTGATTTGCTGGGTGATGGACGTAAAATTGACGGTCAGTTCTGTGCGTGTACGGGTGTGACACAGAGAGTTCTTGTCGTGTCGTTTTTACATCAATCTGCATATGTGGATAAAGATGAAATAGTGAAGAAACTGGAGGAATTTGGCGTAGAAATCTTTTCAGATAATAAAAGAAGGTTTTATCCTGGCACCAAAGAGAATGACGGCACAAGGTACCATCTCTACCATACGCCTCGAAAGTTTCATCTGGAGACAGTGCGGATTTTTTCAGAGTTGTTCGCGATAATCAGAAGAAGGTGTGTTCATTGTGTTTGGCAAAGGACCATATATTTCGTCAGTGCCCGGACTTTAGGTGCTACACATGCGTAGAGCAAGGACATGTACCCCGTGCATGCCATGCGGACAGATCTAATGGGTGTCACCAATATGGGAGGAAGTGCTATTGTTTATTGTGTGTTCAAAGGACTATAGCTGTGACACGAACTCCGGACTTTGCATGTGAGCGCTGTGGTCTGGAATACTGCGAGTGTGCAGAGACGGAAAGCCTTCAGTCAGTGCCCCCTTCGACTGCCAACCTAAAGTCACAGTGGCGTGGACCATAATGAAAGCGTGCAAATGGAAAGGGAGGGGAGTGGTAGGCTAGACCAGAGCATGCTCGACAGTACCCCCAAGCAATGGTACGGTAGACGAATGTAAAAACAGGTGATTTTCAAATTGACTGATGGAAGCCAGCAAACAGGCGGGTGGTCAGTTGTCACGAACAAGAGGACTCGAGATGTGCGACTACAAGGAATAAGAAGTCCACAGAATGGAAAGTCAGTTGGCCGGAATATCGACGGTGAAACTACTGTGGGGGCGGCCTCAGCCATAGGAGAAATGACGCAAGACACAGGTGAGAACGAGCGCACCTTGGTTTGCTCGCAGTCTTCTGAGAGTTTGTTACAGCCTTCTACATCTGCAAGGCGACGAATAAACCTGTGCCGAATTTGTCTTGTGCAAGAAGAAAGGTGCCTAACAACAAGCCGAACAATAGAGCGCAATAAAATAACTTTCTTTCTCATAATGGTGCTGATTACGTTACTCAACTGTAATGGTTTAGGAGCTGAAAATAAGTTCGAACGCCTGTATAACGGACTGAATGGAGATATAATTTGCCTGCAAGAAACTCACTTCGATGATGAAATCGTAAGTAAAGTACAACGGTCAATTGAAGGCAAAGTCTACGCCAGTAGCTCGCTAACTGCACAAAAGGGGTTGCCATTATTATTACCAATTCCCTTATAGACAAAGTTATGGGTGTAACATCTGATAATGAGGGACGAATAATTCACTTGATTTTGGAGATAGAAGACAAAATGATAGATATGGTACATGTTTACGTTCCTAATAGTATAGCAGAGCGATATGATTTTTTAAAGAAGTGGATATATTTCTTACAGGGAATTTTAAAATATTCGTTCGGGATTGCAGTGTGGTTTTCCAGTCAAGAGATAGGGCATCTAAGCGCCTCGAAAATGGTAAGTCCAGGAGGCAATTACAAGAGTTCATGTCAAGGCATAATCTAGTTGATATTTGGCGTGAAAGAAAACCCGGAAGAGTAATGCTTACGTGGCACAGAACTGTTGAAAATGCTTTGCGCCAGAGCCGCGTGGATCACGTTAATCTCCAGGGAAATTGTTGTCAGTTGTAAACCTGTATATATGAATAATACATCCTTTAGTCACCATGCTGTACTCTGTACTATATGAAGTGTGATTTTTCACTGGTTGAAATCGGTCCTGGTCTGTATTGTCTTAACGATAGGTTACTGGAAGATGATGAATTTTGCACCAAGGTGAGACGATGTATAAATGAGCAGTTAACATGTCCATTATATTTTCTTTCTTTATTTGACTGGTGTTTTACGCCGTACTCAAGAATATTTCACTTATACGACGGCGGCCAGCATTATGGTGGGTGGAAACCGGGCAGAGCCCGGGGGAAACCCACGACCATCCGCAGGTTGAGAGGAAGCCAGCATGAGCTGGACGTGAGCTCACAGCGACCGCATTGGTGGGAGGCTCCTAGGTCATTACGCTGCGCTAGCGCGCTAAACAACTGATCCCCGGAGGCCCCTTGTGAGTTTGTATGATAAGGCGTCTAAGGCAAAAGTAAATATTGATAAGTGACAGATATTACCTACGTGTACAGACTGCCAGGATCGTACAATTGAGGGTATTCCCGTGGTTAATCACAGTATCTGTGTACTAGGTTTTCAGATCGGGCCTGATTAAACAGCATGTTATGTAGAAAACTGGAACAAAGGCATAAACAAAGTCAAGTCTGTGCTACACCTATGGGAACAAACGGGACTATCGCTAAATGGGAGAGTCGCAGTTATTACAACTTTATTGATATCTAGATTGTGGTATTGTATGGCTGTTTGTGCCGGTTCCAGAGAAATGTATTAATGATCTTGAAGCCGTATGTGTAGATTTTCTGTGGTCTCAGCGGTGACATCTGATAGCACATGGAGTTGTTGTTAACTCTTTTAAAAAACGGTGGCTTAAATATGCCAGACACTGCAACCAAGGTTTCGCCTCAAAATGTTGGGTCGTTTTTTTAATCAGAATTATCGAGCAGTGTTGAAAGAGTTTTTTTCCCCCATATTTTCTGTCAAAATGGTATTCCTTGTCAGAGACGTATTCTATAAATAATTGCTTGATGTCTTACCAGAGTGTTACAAGGAGTTCTTTTTACCATGGACAAAAGTATGACTTGAACTGTGTATTGAGAGCCGGGAACAGGTACCCAGCCAACTGTTATTTTTTAATGCCAATAGGCGTTTGTTTTATAAACTGTTTATCAAATCCAAGCTGCTTTGTGTGCGGGATTTTTTTATATGAATGCATTCCCGGATTCCTGCCAGAGGTAGCTATCAGAAAAATTGTGTCAGAGACATTCCCTGAGGCTGACCTTGCACAGATAAACACCATACACAGAATGATTAAAGAGACTATTCCACCGCGATGATTCACAGTAGTAGATGACAATGGTACTGCTTGTACATCAAGTAGAAGAAGGGACGTAGTACGCCAGTTTCAGTCTTGAAAAACAAGCAATTTTATAAGCTACTTTCATAGAAAGGTAGGTAGAGTCTGCCTCAGTTCGACACTGGTTAAGGGTTTTAGTAACATTGAAGTCGATCATTTATGGAGTTGTATTTTATTACCTGGAAAGGGGCCTGATTGTACTCTGCTGGATTGTAAAATTTGTCATAATTCTGTGTATACAGTAGAGATCCTTTTCAAAATAGGGTATGTGAATAGCTATTTGTGTCTTCTTTGTGAAACGGATATGGAATAAGTTTTTCACTTAATAATCCATTGTCCTGTGTTAACCCAATTTATAAAATATGTTGGTGATATTACTAAAACTTTGCTCAGACAAATGCCTATGAGTGTCAGTTTTGAATGTATGTTGCTCTTTGGGTACCCATTGCGACATGCAAAACGGTGTTTTCATTTTCTAAACATTGTCCAAAGCTCTGCTGGACTAGCTATATGGAAACAGAGGGTTTTGTGACAAGTTAACAAACGGATCCTGTGTGTTGAAAAAAATTGTCACAGCTCTTCTTTACAGTAAAGTTAAAGAGGCACACGTTTACCATAACAACAAGAGTAAGATATCCAACTTAATTGCAAAATATATCTAACACAAACCATTTTTTAAAATAAATGACACAGATGATGTTCAGGTCTTTCGATAAATACATATAGTATGTATACCCATGCAAGTGTGGTAATATACATGTATATGCTTGATCTATGTGTATAATTTTTGTGTGTATATTTTGATATATCCCTCTTCCATGGCTATATCTGTGATATTCTTATTTTTTTAACCATTGCCACGATTTTGGATATGCACAATCCTGTATTTCTGTACGAACAGAAATACTGATTTTTTCAAAAGAAAAAAAAATAATAAAGAGTGCTAGATTAACATGCGGGGGTACCGGACCGGGTTGTCCAAACAACTTTTCCAGCAATTAGTGCAAAGTATAGTGTTGAATCCTAGTTTCAGCTTTTAGAAAACAAAAGGAATTTTATTTTGAAATTTCACAGGCCAATAGATTTTCGCTGATACCTGTGTTTTTAGCAGATATGAGGCTAGATGTTGTGCTTAATAGACTACATGGACACAGACCCCCATTACAACTTCCGTTTTTCGGTAGGGACGATTGTAGTTCTGTGAATTTTAGGGTATAAAGTCTTTTTTTGCTCCCAGGCGTCCATTTTTGGTGCACAGGTGCATGCTTGGTATTAAAATGCTGGAAACTGTCTAAACTTTGAGGAGGTATGAGCTTTATTGATGAAAGTTTGAAATTCTGGGCGAGAGGACACAAGGTGTGAGGTAGTGATGAGGCTGCGAGTGACGTCCCCTTGGCGTTGCTAGGCACGCCTCCCAGCTGCCGGCATGGAAAGGTCCAGATTTTGACGGTCAACCTATGTCAAGATTTTTATGGCTTCTTTCTCACAGGCTGGGCCAGGTATGCACCAAAGCTTAATGGCCACGGAATGTTTGGGACTGAGCTACAGCGCTAGACGTTAACATTGTCGCTTATGGAAAATTAATGGGGGTCCGAGGCCTGTACTGACGAAGTCACCAAAATGTGAAAAATGTCACCATGCGCTTAGATTTCGCAGCAGCCTGGTAATTTTTGGTGGGTATGTCTGTGATGTGTTTTGCATTGATTGGGCCGTTTCATAGCTTCTTGGGGCTATTTACGTTTTGAAAATATCCATTTTGATGAAAAATCGGTAAAATGCTGTTCAGCGTAGGATAGCATGTGTATAGGCATCCTGAAATGAACAACATGCAACGTTCTAGTATTCCTACGCTTGAAAATGGAGACGTTCAGAGCAGAAATTGCTGCAAAAATTGAAAGTTTCAGTGTTTATAGTGAAAACGGAGCCTGTCGAGTGTGGACTGCACCATTGACGAGGGATGGTCGATATGGTCTTGCCTCCTACAAAGACCCCGTCACACATCGATGGAAGAAGAAACACATCATTAGACTTGTTTATATGGCCAGACAGGGGCTGTCACATTTAGATCCCAAGCTTGATTGTTCACACGTGTGCCACAACACACGCTGTGTAAATGTGGACCACATAAGCTTGGAACCGCATTGTGTTAACAATAACAGGCAGCGCTGCTGTCTCGGCCATGGGCAGTATGCAAGGTGCATGTTGCATTTAAGACTGAGCAGGTTGGTTTCCCCTCATTAAAAATAATAAATAACAGATTGTTTTAGATTTTGCTCAATTTCTGTTATCATTTTTTAATTTCTTTCATAAGCAACAACAGCAGTGACAAATTATATACAAAATTGGCGGTTACAAATATCTAGTGTATGTGTGATCTGTTTGGGTGTTGTCCAGTTGTCCCTTGGCATAGTCAGTTTTTTCTTCTGGATTTGAAAGCCTGTACTCAATGTGCTCTCGAAGTTTTCTGGCTGTATTGCGGAGTGATCTCCCCTTAACTGTCTGTCGCTTCTTATAAACCTTGTGGTACTGGTTCACCCTTTCAATCTGTTGTACTGTTCTCTCGCTCCTAGGTGAAATACTGGCGCCGACAGCTTGGAGTTTGGCAGCCGTGGACTTGTCCTGGCCATTGTTAAGTCTGTGGATTGTGGACGCCGCCCTTCCCTCCATATTTCTGCTGTAGTTTACATTCTTGGGCAAGGAGACGCTGAGTGATCTGTTGACAGCTTCGCACTTTTGAGTGCTGGTGTTCATCCGGAGACTAGTGACGGCTGTCTCGCTTAACCTCATGTGCAGTACTTCGGTCAATAGTTTCCTGTCGTTGTCATCCATGTTAAAAGGGCAGAGTTTACTGGTGGATAAAAACAGGGACCTCTCCCACCAGCTGCTGGTTTCCCCTCCGGAGCAAACCACACTGTTCCTGCGGCATTTGGAACAGTCCCCACCGTAACACCTGACCGTTGCATCCACAACCCTGGGTAGGCAAGTTTTTATTTTCCTCATGTCACCAATGTGCTCTGACATAAGTTGAGAAAATATCAAGCTACACCTGGCCTTAACATCCTGACTCAACACCTTCTGTGCTTTCTTCCTGGCTTCCCTCGTTCGGCCCTGTCCTTCAAACATGGCATCGCTGAACTTAGCCTGGTTACATTTCTTGAACTGGGATCTACCAAGGTGCGTGGGGTCTGCTAACCGTTCGACCTCCCACAGTGGCTCGACCAGTCGGATGCCGTCCTCCACTCCCTTGACTGACCTGGAGTCGCCGTCTGTGGTTACATGTTTGGCTAAAACACCTTGCCTCGCCAATCCCTCGCCAATCTCGTTCCCCATATTATACTCGGACCAGGGGGCATGTGGGTTTGTGTTCGCTGTGCACTCCTCGTGTCCTCCAGGGCACTTTACTTGGAAGCCTTTTCCTCTTAGCCAGGAGCCAGTCCAACACAATTTATTCTTCAGTGCTGCGGAGACAATGTATTGCTTGTCTGTTGATGTCTCCACAGCCAGGGAAATTGCTTGTGAAGCATTCTGGCCCGGTTTCTTGGGACTGGTTATGGTAATGCTGTTGTAGCGAGTGTCTGTGGCCAGATCTATTGTGCTGTCATCCTCTCCTCTTTGCCTTTTGTATGCCTTTACCTCTTCCACCTTATTTGCCATATCCTCTCTGTTCAGCTTTGCGATTGCAGATGCGACATGGTTTGCAGTGCGATGCATGTTCCTACGAGTGGCAGGCGGCACGTCCATCGCTGCAAATAGAAGTCTGGCTCGGGTGTTCCCCATTGGTGTGTCCTGGAGGCCTACTTGAAGAGCTCGGTTCACCGCCGCAGCTTTTTGGCCAGGTCTGTTACATTCTACCTCTTTGTAGAATTTGTGGAAGCCAGATACATAGTCACAGTCACAGCACTTAAAACTGAACGCCCAGGCTAAACCCCACTTTTTCTCTGCAGCTATCTCTAACCTAGGCAGTGGACAGTGGTCCTTGGTCTCACTGTGCTCAAGCATAACTTTGTTCCATATACACACCATTTTCTGTATATCTATGAGTCGCATTCCTTCAGCAGCCCATTCCCGCTCTTGTGTATCTCTGTCTGATCCAGCCGTGGAATCTACCTTGCACCGTCTTGGCCGCTGTATTCTCTTTGTGTCAGGCTGGTGTGTTCTTACAGCCTCCTGATTGGGCTGGAAATCTGTGTCCATCAAGGAACACCCAGGCACAGGATTCAGCATGTCTGTAACTGCTGACAGGTTATTTGAGCGATCCTGGGCCTTTCCAGCTTGAAATCTAGACTGTTTCCTCTTTCTGTCTCCCTTCATGGTGTTTTGGGGTAGATTGTTTGCCTTGTTAACTGTCAGACTGACCAATATAGGTGTACTTGGTGGCTGCCTGATTGGAAATGTTAAATTCATATTTTTCCTCTCTGTTTATATATTGTAGATGCCAATGTGACACCCTTTGATGTTACTGTGCAGAGTAATAACCTGCTGTGAGACAACAGCAATGGTGCAGGGAGGTTTTTGCATGGTGAGCTGGTCAGCCAATCAGCAGTCATGGGGGAGGAGGGCAGGGGGGGGGGGGGGGGGGGGGGTGCCTGGCTGGGTGGTCTTTTAAAGGGTTTCATCATGTTATTCAGTGGGGAACTGGGATACTAGTCTTTTCTTAAGTCCTGTCCACTAAAAAAGTGCCTGTGAGTAGGTCTTCATCACTTTGAGGCATTATTCTTGCTTTGATTTTGGTCACAAATGATTGTTCCGAAATCGTGACAATCCGCTTTGATACCCCCTACCACACTGTCAGTCAATTTTTTTCACATAGTTGCTGAAGTAAATGTCTTATATTTTGACATTTAATTATCAGATAAATTGCCTATATTTTGATGTATGCTTTGACACTTTTGGCTTGTAACTTTGATATTTAAAGCTGCTCTGAGTAGAAAAGTCTTCTTAAAAATGTATATTTCTCTAAATGGTTGCTTTTGAAAAGTCTAAAGTGCTCTGTCAATGTGATTTTTTTAACTTTTCTTGCAGATAAACATCTTGTCTTTCCAAAACAGTTGACCTGATGGAGATATCTCGAACGGTATATGCACTGCAAAGCTTCAAAGTTTACCCTTCAGAGTTTTTTCACCCTGGAAAAAAGACACATGTCCAAGATGGGGGTACCCCAACTTGAATTCATTCAACTCCAAAGTTTCTGCATGTATCAAGCCCTAATTTTGCCTGTGAGGTTCAGAAGTGTCAGGAATTCTGTGGTGCAAAAATTATTGATTTTGAAAAAAGGTGGCTGGTGTGATAGGACACAGACCCCCATTACAACTTCCGTTTTTCGGTAGGGACGATTGTAGTTCTGTGAATTTTAGGGTATAAAGTCTTTTTTTGCTCCCAGGCGTCCATTTTTGGTGCACAGGTGCATGCTTGGTATTAAAATGCTGGAAACTGTCTAAACTTTGAGGAGGTATGAGCTTTATTGATGAAAGTTTGAAATTCTGGGCGAGAGGACACAAGGTGTGAGGTAGTGATGAGGCTGCGAGTGACGTCCCCTTGGCGTTGCTAGGCACGCCTCCCAGCTGCCGGCATGGAAAGGTCCAGATTTTGACGGTCAACCTATGTCAAGATTTTTATGGCTTCTTTCTCACAGGCTGGGCCAGGTATGCACCAAAGCTTAATGGCCACGGAATGTTTGGGACTGAGCTACAGCGCTAGACGTTAACATTGTCGCTTATGGAAAATTAATGGGGGTCCGAGGCCACATTAACCAACAAGGGGAGCTAACTCAGATGGTAGAGCGCTCCCTTAGCATACCTCCCTTAGAGGTATCTGATGCCCGGGTTCTCGGGTAGGTAAAGTTTTTCTGATCGTTTTCCACACCGTTTCAAGTGAGTTTATCCGTCCATCCTATACACCAAATGTTTAAGAAAGATTATTTCTTAACAACCACAAGTTTCGTCGTAGTGATGGGAAAATATGTGGAAAGCTTTTCATTGGGTGGGGGTGGGGGTGGGGACTGCAGTTAGCGCAAAGTCCACTCTGGAAAGTAATTTCAGCTTTTAGAAAACATAAGAGGTTTACATGGTAGAGCGCGCTTTGCATGCCAGCGGTACCGGGATCGATGCCCGGCCTTTCCAAACAACTTTTACTGCAATTAGCGCAAGGTTCACTTTTATATAGTAGTTTCAGGCTTTAGATAACATAAGGAAGTTTGTTGTTTTAGAATCACAGGCCAACCTATATATATATATTTTTTCACTCAGAACTTTCTTATCAGCAGGCCTTAGGCTAGAATGTTTGTCCTTAATACATGCCACATAACACAACACGGGGAGCTAGCTCAGATGGTAGAGCGCTCGCTTAGCATGCGAGAGGTACCGGGATCGATGCCCGGGTTCTCCAAGTAGTACATTATTTTTGATCGTGTTGCACACCGTTTCAAAAAAGCCTACTCGTCCAAACCATTCACCGATTGTGATGTTTATAATGACTGAGAAGCCAGGTAGGCTACATAAGTGTGCAGCACCACACCCTATTTCCTTAACAGCCACAAGTTTCGTCTTAGTCATATGGGGATACGTGGAAAGGGCTACATGTGTCTAGCTCACATGTTAGAGCGCTCGCTTTGTATGCGAGAGATACCCGGATCGTTGCCCGGGCTCTCCGAACAACATTTACTGCAATCAGCGCAAATTTAACTTTTGAATAGTAGTTTCAGCTTGTAGAAACAGCTTGAGGAAATTTGTTTTGAAATTTCACCAGCCAATACATTTTCGCTGATATCTGTGTTTATAGCAGGTCTAGGCTAAATGTTGTTCTTAATACATACTACATCAAGAAACTAAGGGAGCCACAAGGAGACATGTTTACTTGGTAGAAACGCGCGTTTTACATGCGAACCCGGCTATTCCAATTAAGTTTTACTGCAATTAGCGCAAAGTTTACTTTCATATAGTAGGTTCAGCCTTTAGAAAACATAAGGAATTTACCAGCGGTACCAGCGGGTACCGGGATCGATGCCCGGCCTTTCCAAACAACTTTTACTGCAGTTAGCGTAAAGTTCACTTTCAGATAGTAGGTTTAGGCTTTAGAAACATAAGGCATTTTTTTTTTTTAGATTCACAAACCAACCAATATGTATATATTTTCACTCATACCTTTCATATCAACAGGCCTTAGGCTAGAGTGTTGTCCTTAATACATACTACATAAAACAACAAGGGGAGCTAGCTCAGATTGTAGAGCGCTCGCTTAGCCTGCGAGAGGTACCGGGATGTATGCCCGGGTTCTCCAAGTAGTACATTGTTTTTGATCGTGTTGCACACCGTTTCAAGAAAGCCTACTTGTCCTAACCGTTCACCAAATGCAATGTTTATAATGACTGAAAATCCAGGTACATAGGTGTGCAGCACCACATCCTATTTTCCTTAACAGCCACAAGATTCGTCTTAGTCATATGGGGATACGTGGAAAATTCTTCATGGGGGGCTAGCTCACATGGTAGAGCGCTCGCTTTGCATGCGAGAGGTACCGGGATCGATGCCCGGGCTCTCCAAACAACATTTACTGCAATAAGCTCAAAGTTCTCTTTTGAATAGTAGTTTCAGCTTGTAGAAACATAAGCAAGTTTATTTTGAAATTTCACCGGCCAATATATTTTCGCTGATATCTGTGTTTTCAGCAGTTCTTAGGGTAGATGTTGTTCTTAATACATACTACATCAACAAACAAGGGGAGCCACAAGGAGACAGGTAGTGATGAGGCTGCGAGTGATGCCCATTGGCCTTGCTAGGCATCCCTCCCAGCTGCCGGCATAGACAGGTCCACATTTTGATGCTCAACCTATGTCAAGATTTTTATGGCCTCTTTCTAACAGGTTGGGCCAGGCATGCACCAAAGCTTATTGGCCACGGAATGTTTGGCACTGAGCTACAGCGCTAAACTTTAACATTGTCGCATATTGGAAATAATGAGGATATGGGGCCATTTTGCTGAACAGCCACAAGTTTCGTCGTACTGATATGAAGAGATTTTAAAAGGTTCTCATGGTGGTTTGGGTGAGGAGGGGGGCGTCGTAGTTTACATGGTAGAGCGGGCTTTGCATGCAAGCGGTACCGGGATCGATGCGCGGCATTTCCAAACAACTTTTACTGCAATAAGTTCAAAGTTCACTTTTAGATAGTAGTTTCAGGCTTTAGAAAACATAAGAGGGTTTTTTTTAGATTCGCAGGCCAAGCAATATATATATATTTTTTCGCTCATTCATTTTCTATTAGCAGGCCTTAGGCTAGAAGGTTGTCCTTAATGTATACTACATACTCCAGCAAGGGGAGCTAGCTCAAATGGTAGAGCGCTCGCTTAGCATGCGAGAGGTACCGGGATCGATGCCCGGGTTCTCCAAGTAGTACATTGTTTTTGATCGTGTTGCACACCGTTTCAAGAAAGCCTACTCGTCCAAACCATTCACCAATTCTGATGTTTATAATGACTGAGAAGCCAGGTACATAAGTGTGCAGCACCACATCCTATTTTCCTTAACAGCCACAAGATTCGTCTTACTCATATGGGGATACGTGGAAAATTCTTCACCGGGGGGCTAGCTCACATGGTAGAGCGCTCGCTTTGCATGCGAGAGGTACCGGGATCGATGCCCGGGCTCTCCAAACAACATTTACTGCAATAAGCTCAAAGTTCTCATTTGAATAGTAGTTTCAGCTTGTAGAAACATAAGCAAGTTTATTTTGAAATTTCACCGGCCAATATATTTTCGCTGATACCTGTGTTTTCAGCAGGTCTTAGGCTAGATGTTGTTCTTAATACATACTACATCAACAAACAAGGGGAGCCACAAGGAGACACAAGGAGACAGGTAGTGATGAGGCTGCGAGTGACGTCCCCTTGGCCTTGCTAGGCATCCCTCCCAGCTGCCGGCATAGACAGGTCCACATTTTGATGCTCAACCTATCTCAAGATTTTTATGGCCTCTTTCTAACAGGCTGGGCCAGGCATGCACCAAAGCTTATTGGCCACGGAATGTTTGGGACTAAGCTACAGCGCTAAACTTTAACATTGTCGCATATTGGAAATAATGAGGATATGGGGCCATTTTGCTGAACAGCCACAAGTTTCGTCGTACTGATATGAAGAGATTTTAAAAGGTTCTCATGATGGTTTGGGGGAGGAGGGGGCGTCGTAGTTTACATGGTAGAGCGCGCTTTGCATGCAAGCGGTACCGGGATCTATGCGCGGCATTTCCAAACAACTTTTACTGCAATAAGCTCAAAGTTCACTTTTAGATAGTAGTTTCAGGCTTTAGAAAACATAATAAAAACACCGTTTCAAGAAAGCCTACTCGTCCCAACCATTCACCAATTCTGATGTTTATAATGACTGAGAAGTCAGGTACATAGGTGTGCAGCACCACATCCTATTTTCCTTAACAGCCACAAGATTCGTCTTAGTCATATGGGGATACGTGGAAAATTCTTCATGGGGGGCTAGCTCACATGGTAGAGCGCTCGCTTTGCATGCGAGAGGTACCGGGATCGAGCCCGGGCTCTCCAAACAACATTTACTGCAATAAGCTCAAAGTTCTCTTTTGAATAGTAGTTTCAGCTTGTAGAAACATAAGCAAGTTTATTTTGAAATTTCACCGGCCAATATATTTTCGCTGATACCTGTGTTTTCAGCAGGTCTTAGGCTAGATGTTGTTCTTAATACATACTACATCAACAAACAAGGGGAGCCACAAGGAGACACAAGGAGACAGGTAGTGATGAGGCTGCGAGTGACGTCCCCTTGGCCTTGCTAGGCATCCCTCCCAGCTGCCGGCATAGACAGGTCCAGATTTTGATGCTCAACCTATGTCAAGATTTTTATGGCCTCTTTCTAACAAGCTGGGCATTTCTACTTGCATATTTCTACTTGCTCAGCTCGATAGAAGGTATAGGTATGTCTGGACGCGGTAAAGGAGGCAAAGGTCAACTTAACCCCCTTTCTTGTACAGGCGTTCATTGAGAGTGGTTTTCATAGTGTTGTATATTTGATATTTTTTGGATTTATTTGTGATAGCTTTTGGTCTTGTAAATTCTAAATTAATAATACACGTTTGTTGCTTAGTATTGGGCTTTTTGACAACAATTTTTTTTTTTTTTTTTTTTTTGGCTGATAAGCAGTCACACCTGATATTAGAAATATAGTTAATCCATAGAAAAAAGTTCTATAATTGATTGTATATATAGTAATATATAGTGTATATAGTAATATATAGTGTATAATAGTAATATCGTTAGTATTATATAGTAGCATAGGGCTATAAGTCACTATACTTTAGGTATAGTGTACAATTGTGGGATAGGAAATCCTATACTTACCCTGTCTCTTCCACACCTAACAGAGCGCCTTTCGTCTTTTCTCCCTGGCTCGGAGCAGCTCCCGAGCAACTTCTGCTATTTTTAACTGTCGTCTTGTAGTAACTCCCCTGTGCATACACCACTATAGTCATTAGTTACAGCCATGGATGACGCAGAAGGAGACGACATGGAAGTCGTGGAAACGCGATCCACTACAAAACGAACGCGCGATTTTTCAACAGATAGAAGCTCCCAGGAAGGGAAGAAAGCAAAGCAGGTGGGTCAGAAGCAGGGAAATAACAATAACAATGTTGTAATTTCATCTATGGGGGGCTTACCCGTCACTGGGTGGAACCCAATTAAATTTGGTCAGAGTTTACAACAAA
This sequence comes from Liolophura sinensis, assembly GCF_032854445.1. Taxonomy (NCBI): domain Eukaryota; kingdom Metazoa; phylum Mollusca; class Polyplacophora; order Chitonida; family Chitonidae; genus Liolophura; species Liolophura sinensis. The sequence continues at coordinate 6,537,972 of NC_088307.1, forward strand.
CAATTGACAATGTAAAACAAGTAAAGAAAATTAACGGTAAAGACCTAATGATTGTTTGTAATAGTGCCACTCAAGTCAAAAAGGCACTCAGCATAACAACGCTGATGGGAAGAGATGTCTCCTGCAGGCTGCACTCCAATATCACCCTTTCACGTGGGGTGATTTATGGGTTAGGGGAAGACATCACTGAAGAAGAAGTACAACAAGCACTGAAAAAATACAAAGTAACGAAAGCACAGCGTCTGACTAAAGGGAAGGAAAAAACTAAAACCAAATGTATGTTGTTATATTTTAATTCGGATGCACTACCGGAAGAAGTTTCTCTCGGTTACGAAATATTTCCTGTCAAGCAATATGTTCCACCCGCCATACGTTGCTTCAAATGTCAGTCCTTTGGGCATATTTCAGGGGAATGTAGGGGACGCCAGCGATGCCCAAGATGTGGCGGCCCCCATACATTTGATGAATGCCACAACCTGGATCGCCCCAAATGTGTCAACTGCGGGTCCCTGAGCCATAGCTCGGCGTATATGGGTTGCCCATATAGAAAGCAGGTATGTAAAGCGCAGTTCATAAAGGTTACCAAGAAAATTTCTTTTTCTGATGCTTTAAAATCAGTACGTGAAAAAGATAACCCCCATAGAATTTACCCAGAGGGGTCAAATGAGCGAGCTCTAACAGAAGGGCCGGTAGTAGATACCCCCCCCCCCCCTCTGAACAGCCCCATTCTATTACGATTACACCCGTCAAGCCAATCCTTAGGACCATAGCTACTCAAACCCCACGTGGTGAACCCACTCAGACAGACGATATGTCTTTCACAATGGCCACAAGGCTTATCGCCATCTTTTCGGAAATACTAATAAAAGTCTTCGAAATCGAAGACCCTAAGAGTTTGGTACAAGTAGTGTTTAGCATCGCTCAGAGTCGTCTTGGCTCTGAGGCTGTTGATTTTAAAAGACTGAACAATATTCTATTTACTGTGTCCTCGGATGATGAACATTCATAATGTATCCTTTATATAATATAAATATATATTCCTATCTTGTTTTACCTTTTTTATCAATGACTTTTAACATGTTACATCAGAATATTTGCGGTCTTGGCGCTCATGGAGAGGAATTCAAGTGTTATATTCAAAATCTTAAGCCCGCTCCTCATGTTATATGTCTTCAAGAAACTTTTTTAAAGCCACATATGGATTTTACTTACCCTGGGTATTTTATAGGTAGAATGGATAGGGATACAGACGGGAGAGGGGCCTGGCCATGCTTCTAAAAGACGGCCTATCATTTTCAGAACTAAAGTTACCTCCCTTTAACAGTATTGAGGCACAATGTTTTAATATTGCTACGAGGTCTGGTGCACCCACAAGTGTTGTTAATATATACAATCCTTCTAGTCATATTGATAGAAAAGATTTTGATACTCTTATGTCTTATATTAATAGCACTTATATATTGTGTGGGGATTTTAACGCTTACGGACCCTTATGGGGTAGCATTACAACGAATTTCAATGGAAGGGTAATGACTGCTCTAGTTAATGATTATGAAATGTGTGTTTTAAATGATGGGACGGGCACTCGTGTAGATCCTCATTCTGGTAATCTGTCTCACTTAGACCTTACTCTTTGCTCAGCAGATATAGGTCTGTCTTTTAATTGGTTCGTAGATACCATAAGCCCTTGTCCTAGCGACCACTTACCAGTTCTAGTCACCTGTAATATAGACCACCATGTGAATCCTGTAGGCCAGCCTCCCAGATGGTGTGTGAAAAGGGCAAACTGGGATGTATACAAAGAAGAATGTTTGAGGTCTTTTTCTCAGGATGTGTATAATAATGATGTTGATATTTTTGCAGATAATGTACTTAATGCCATTGATGTGGCTGCACAAAAATGCATTCCAAAATCCTCCGGTAAGGTGTCTAGTAAAATACCTGTTCCTTGGTGGAACGACGATTGTTCTAATGCTATAAAAAATCGGAAACGTTTAAAAAATCGTGCAAAACGCACTCGCCTATACCAAGACATTGTTTTATTTAAACGAGCTAAAGCTGTAGCACAGCGGGTGATTAAAACAGCTCAGAGAGATCACTGGCGACAATACTGTTCGAATTTATCTGAAAATACAAATACCAAAGAAGTCTGGAATAAAATAAACTCGATTAAAGGTAAAAGAAAATCAAATAACACCCCAACTATTGTTCATAATAATAGTAATTATGTTACTAATATTGACAAAGCCAATATTGTGGCAGACAGTTTCTCTTTCGTTTCCAGTTCAAACAATTATTCTCCTGAGTTTATATCCCATAAGGAAAATATTGAAGAAATGCATCCTTTTAATAATATTCTTTTTGATGACATGCCAATTAACAATGATTTTTCTTTACTAGAATTAAAGCAGGCCTTATCCCCATGTTCGGATTCGTCACCGGGTGAGGATACTATTACGTACTCCATGTTGTACAATTTGCCATATCACTGTATGACTATATTACTATTGCTCTACAATGCTGTTTGGTCCAGTATGAAACTCCCTGCTAAATGGAAAACGGCAATTGTTGTGCCCGTTGCTAAACCAGGTAAGGATCCCTCGTTCACATCTTCGTACAGGCCTATAGCCCTCACGTCCTGTCTCTGCAAGGTCATGGAGCGTATGATAAATTCTAGATTGATGTGGTTTTTGGAGAAACACAATATACTTAGTCCAGTACAGAGCGGTTTTAGAAACAAACGTTGTACTACTGACCATGTGGTTAATTTAGAAACCTCCATCAGACACTCTTTTAAATATAAAGATTATCTACTTGCCGTGTTTCTCGATATAGAAAAAGTGTACGATATGGTTTGGAGGACTGGGGTGTTAATTAAGCTGCGTAATATTGGCATTGGTGGGAAAATGTTGGGTTTTTTAAAAGATTTCCTGTCCGGACGTTTTATTAAAGTTCGAGTGGGACAGAGTTATTCTCGCATGGTTCCGGTGGAGAATAGGGTTCCCCAGGGAAGTGTCTTATCTCCCACTTTATTTAATGTAGCCATAAATGACTTACCCAATGCCATATCCCCTAAATTAAATTGCACGCTTTTCGCTGATGATAAATCCATGTGGTTTTGCTCTAGGTCCCTTGCCTCTTGTGTCAAGCATATTCAGCAAGGTCTAGATGATATAATGAAATGGAGCCGGGACTGGGGGTTTAAGTTTTCTTCTGTTAAAACAGAAGCTGTTGTGTTTACACGGCGCCATACTGGTAATGTTTGTCTAACCCTTAATAACTCGACGATCAAAATCTCCTCTTCTTTTAAGTATCTCGGGGTTATATTCGATAATAGGCTTACTTGGGGTAGACATATTGACTATTTGATAGCAAGATGTGATAAAGTTCTAAATTTAATGAGGTGTGTATCGGGCAAATTTTGGGGGGCTGAGAAAAAATCATTACTACTGCTATATCGCTCTCTCATCCGTGCCAAACTTGATTATTGTTGTGAAGCCTATGATTCTGCTTGCATTACGCTTAAAGAAAAATTAGATTCTGTTCAGTGCGCAGCGCTGCGGATATGTACAGGAGGCATGCGCACCACACCACTTAACGTTCTACAGGTATTCTGTAACGAGTGGCCATTGTCTATCCGTCGGCGCCTGCGCACCCTTAAGTTCTTTTTCAGGCTCAAATGTTCGGTTAATAATGCTTCGTCTCGTTTGCTCGAACCTTCCTTTTATGACAACTTGCATGACTTAAATAGTTATGCTGGGTTACCATTTAGTTTGAGATCAAAGAACATATCTTCGTTTTTAGATTGTGATAATGTTGCTTTGCAGTCATCCCGTGTTCCTGATTTCCCCACATGGAATCTAGAACCTCCCTATATTTCGACTACTCTGAACGATGATAGAAAAAAATCTGATAATCCGAATGTTTCCTTACTATGTGCTACGGAATATATACATACAAGCCTATCCCAGTACTTGCAGGTATACACTGATGCCCCCAAGTGTCCAGACAGCAACAGAGTTGGTGCAGCTTTTTGTGTTCCAGAGTTAAAATATTCCAAATCCTTTAGATTATCCAATTTTGTCTCAGTATTTACAGCAGAACTTACAGCTATCATCTGTGCTCTTCAGTTTATCCTCGACCTAAAACCTTCCAGGGCTGTTATACTTACCGATTCTTTATCTTCCTTGCAGGCCATGTCAAATTATGTCTGGTATAATTCTTCATCACTTGTGTTTGAAATACTACATTTATGCACCACTCTTCGTTACCAGGGCGTCTCTGTGAGTTTTGACTGGGTACCAGCTCATGTCGGTATTGTGGGGAACGAAATGGCAGACTCCCTGGCGAAGAGAGCTTTATCCTTTTTAGATATATCCATACACGTTCCCTTAAACATTAATGAAATTATGAGTCATGTCGCACCTAAGTTTGTGGATATTTGGCAGCGGCAGTGGGATGAAGCTAATAAGGGGAGGTTTTTTCACGAGTATAATCGTTCTGTCTTGTTAAATTCGCCAATATCATTACGTTCCCGACGAGATGAAACGCTAGTTTTCCGCCTTATTTCTGGACATGTACCTACAAATACCTATTTATTCAGAATGAATCTGCACCCATCTGGGTTATGTGACATATGCCTAGTTAACGATGATATCGCTCATCTCTTATTTACGTGTACCCGGCACTCTAAGGCTCGCCGTGTTCTTTACCGGGACTTACGCTCCATTGGCCTTCGGCATTTTACGTTAGCATCTGTTTTAAATCCTAAAGCGAACCGAAATAAGACTTTCCAGGCCCTGGCCAATTTTCTTAGCAGATGTCGTCGTTTTTAATAATCCGTTTTTTTTTTTTTTTGTTTTTTTTTTGTTTTTTTTTTTTTAATGTTAACATGTTTGGATCGGCCTATCTGTTGCTTTTAAAGTGGTTGTTGTCGTTTTTTTTACCCGAACAGAAGTTAAATGAGCTGACGCTTCTACTGTTTTTTTGTCCATTGTGTGTATTGTGTATGTATACTATTCAGCTCTTCCTGTACTATACTCTGTGTCCTGTATATGTTATAACATCTTGAGTGTTCTAACGCCCACCTTTCCAAAAATCTCTCTTTAACCCATGTACCTGCCCATCTTGTACTGTAAATATGGATTGTATAACTACATTAAGAAACGGTCATCATAGTGAATAATGACCCTCTGCAAACACTTTTTTTTTCTTCTTTTAGTCATGACCCAAAGCTTATTGGCCACGGAATGTTTGGGACTGAACTACAGCGCTAAACTTTAACATTGTCGCGTATTGGAAATAATGGGGATCTGGGGCCATTTTGCTGAACAGCCACAAGTTTCGTCGTACTGATTATGAGAGATTTTAAAAGGTTCTCATGATGGTTTGGGGGAGGGGGGGCGTCGTAGTTTACATGGTAGAGCGCACTTTGCATGCAAGCGGTACCGGGATCTATGCGCGGCATTTCCAAACAACTTTTACTGCAATAAGCTCAAAGTTCACTTTTAGATAGTAGTTTCAGGCTTTAGAAAACATGAGGGTTTTTTTTTAGATTCGCACGCCAAGCAATATATATACATTTTTTCACTCATTCCTTTTCTATTAGGGGGCCTTAGGCTAGAGGTTTCCTTAATGTATACAACATACTCCAGCAAGGGGAGCTAGCTCAAATGGTAGAGCGCTCGCTTAGCATGCGAGAGGTACCGGGATCGATGCCCGGGTTCTCCAAGTAGTACACTGTTTTTGATCGTGTTGCACACCATTTCAAGAAAGCCTACTCGTCCAAACCATTCACCAATTCTGATGTTTATAATGACTGAGAAGCCAGGCACATAGGTGTGCAGCACCACATCCTATTTTCCTTAACAGCCACAAGATTCGTCTTACTCATATGGGGATACACTCAAAAGTTCACTTTTAGATAGTAGTTTCAGGCTTTAGAAAACATAAGAGGGGTTTTTTTAGATTCGCAGGCAAAGCAATATATATATATTTTTTCGCTCATTCCTTTTCTATTAGCAGGCCTTAGGCTAGAAGGTTGTCCTTAATGTATACTACATACTACAGCAAGGGGAGCTAGCTCAAATGGTAGAGCGCTCGCTTAGCATGCGAGAGGTACCGGGATCGATGCCCGGGTTCTCCAGGTAGTACACTGTTTTGATCATGTTGCACACCGTTTCAAGAAAGCTACTCGTCCAAACCATTCACCAATTCTGATGTTTATAATGACTGAGAAGCCAGGCACATAGGTGTGCAGCACCACATCCTATTTTCCTTAACAGCCACAAGATTCGTCTTACTCATATGGGGATACGTGGAAAATTCTTCATGGGGGGCTAGCTCACATGGTAGAGCGCTCGCTTTTGCATGCGAGAGGTACCGGGATCGATGCCCGGGCTCCCAAACAACATTTACTGCAATAAGCTCAAAGTTCTCTTTTGAATAGTAGTTTCAGCTTGTAGAAACATAAGCAAGTTTATTTTGAAATATCACCGGCCAATATATTTTCGCTGATACCTGTGTTTTCAGCAGGTCTTAGGCTAGATGTTGTTCTTAATACATACTACATCAACAAACAAGGGGAGCCACAAGGAGACACAAGGAGACAGGTAGTGATAAGGCTGCGAGTGACGTCCCCTTGGCCTTGCTAGGCATCCCTCCCTGCTGCCGGCATAGACAGGTCCAAGATTTTGAAGCTCAAACTATGCCAAGATTTTTATGGCCTCTTTCTAACAGGCTGGGCCAGGCATGCACCAAAGCTTATTGCCACGGGAATGTTTGGGACCGAGCTACAGCGCTAAACTTTAACATTGTCGCATATTGGAAATAATGGGGATATGGGGCCATTTGCTGAACAGCCACAAGTTTCGTCGTACTGATATGAAGAGATTTTAAAAGGTTCTCATGATGGTTTGGGGGCGGGGGGGTGGCGTCGTAGTTTACATGGTAGAGCGCGCTTTGCACGCAAGCAGTACCGGGATCTATGCGCGGCATTTCCAAACAACTTTTACTGCAATAAGCTCAAAGTTCACTTTTAGATAGTAGTTTCAGGCTTTAGAAAACATAAGAGGGTTTTTTTTTAGATTCGCAGGCCAAGCAATATATATATATTTTTTCACTCATTCCTTTTCTATTAGCAGGCCTTAGGCTAGAGGTTTCCTTAATGTATACTACATACACCAGAAAGGGGAGCTAGCTCAAATGGTAGAGCGCTCTCTTAGCATGCGAGAGGTACCGGGATCGATGACCGGGTTCTCCAAGTAGTACATTGTGTTTGGTCGTGTTGCACACCGTTTCAAGAAAGCCTACTCGTCCAAACCATTCACCAATTCTGATGTTTATGATGACTGAGAAGCCAGGCACATAGGTGTGCAGCACCACATCCTATTTGCCTTAACAGCCACAAGATTCGTCTTAGTCATATGGGGATACGTGGAAAATTCTTCATAGGGGGCTAGCTCACATGGTAGAGCTCTCGCTTTGCATGCGAGAGGTACCGGGATCGATGCCCGGGCTCTCCAAACAACATTTACTGTAATAAGCTCAAAGTTCTCTTTTGAATAGTAGTTTCAGCTTGTAGAAAACATAAGCAAGTTTATTTTGAAATTTCACCGGCCAATATATTTTCGCTGATACCTGTGTTTTCAGCAGGTCTTAGGCTAGATGTTGTTCTTAATACATACTGCATCAACAAACAAGGGGAGCCACAAGGAGACACAAGGAGACAGGTAGTGATGAGGCTGCGAGTGACGTCCCCTTGGCCTTGCTAGGCATCCCTCCCAGCTGCCGGCATAGACAGGTCCACATTTTGATGCTCAACCTATGTCAAGATTTTTATGGCCTCTTTCTAACAGGCTGGGCCAGGCATGCACCAAAGCTTATTGGCCACGGAATGTTTAGGACTGAGCTACAGCGCTAAACTTTAACACTGTCGCATATTGGAAATAATGGGGATATGGGGTCATTTTGCTGAACAGCCACAAGTTTCGTCGTACTGATATGAAGAAATTTTAAAAGGTTCTCATGATGGTTTGGGGGAGGGAGGGTGGCGTCGTAGTTTACATGGTAGAGCGCGCTTTGCATGCAAGCGGTACCGGGATCGATGCGCGGCATTTCCAAACAACTTTTACTGCAATAAGCTCAAAGTTCACTTTTAGATAGTAGTTTCAGGCTTTAGAAAACATAAGAGGGTTTTTTTAAGATTCGCAGGCCAAGCAATATATATACATTTTTTCACTCATTCCTTTTTCTATTAGCAGGCCTTAGGCTAGAAGGTTTCCTTAATGTATACTACATACTCCAGCAAGGGGAGCTAGCTCAAATGGTAGAGCGCTCGCTTAGCATGCGAGAGGTACCGGGATCGATGCCCGGGTTCTCCAAGTAGTACACTGTTTTTGATCGTGTTGCACACCATTTCAAGAAAGCCTACTCGTCCAAACCATTCACCAATTCTGATGTTTATAATGACTGAGAAGCCAGGCACATAGGTGTGCAGCACCACATCCTATTTTCCTTAACAGCCACAAGATTCGTCTTACTCATATGGGGATACGTGGAAAATTCTTCATGGGGGGCTAGCTCACATGGTAGAGCGCTCGCTTTGCATGCGAGAGGTACCGGGATCGATGCCCGGGCTCTCCAAACAACATTTACTGCAATAAGCTCAAAGTTCTCTTTTGAATAGTAGTTTCAGCTTGTAGAAACATAAGCAAGTTTATTTTGAAATTTCACCGGCCAATATATTTTCGCTGATACCTGTGTGTTTTCAGCAGGTCTTAGGCTAGATGTTGTTCTTAATACATACTACATCAACAAACAAGGGGAGACACAAGGAGACAGGTAGTGATGAGGCTGCGAGTGACGTCCCCTTGGCCTTGCTAGGCATCCCTCCCAGCTGCCGGCATAGACAGGTCCACATTTTGATGCTCAACCTATGTCAAGATTTTTATGGCCTCTTTCTAACAGGCTGGGCCAGGCATGCACCAAAGCTTATTGGCCACGGAATGTTTGGGACCGAGCTACAGCGCTAAACTTTAACATTGTCGCATATTGGAAATAATGAGGATATGGGGCCATTTTGCTGAACAGCCACAAGTTTCGTCGTACTGATATGAAGAGATTTTAAAAGGTTCTCATGGTGGTTTGGGGGAGGGGGGGGGCGTCGTAGTCAACATGGTAGAGCGCACTTTGCATGCAAGCGGTACCGGGATCTATGCGCGGCAGTTCCAAACAACTTTTACTGCAATAAGCTCAAAGTTCACTTTTAGATAGTAGTTTCAGGTTTTAGAAAACATAAGAGGGTTTTTTTAGATTCGCAGGCCAAGCAATATATATACATTTTTTCACTCATTCCTTTTACTATTAGCAGGCCTTAGGCTAGAAGGTTTCCTTAACGTATACTACATACTCCAGCAAGGGGAGCTAGCTCAAATGGTAGAGCGCTCGCTTAGCATGCGAGAGGTACCGGGATCGATGCCCGGGTTCTCCAAGTAGTACATTGTTTTTGATCGTGTTGCACACCGTTTCAAGAAAGCCTACTCGTCCAAACCATTCACCAATTCTGATGTTTATAATGACTGAGAAGCCAGGTACATAAGTGTGCAGCACCACATCCTATTTTCCTTAACAGCCACAAGATTCGTCTTACTCATATGGGGATACGTGGAAAATTCTTCATGGGGGGCTAGCTCACATGGTAGAGCGCTCGCTTTGCATGCGAGAGGCACCGAGATCGATGCCCGGGCTCTCCAAACAACATTTACTGCAATAAGCTCAAAGTTCTCTTTTGAATAGTAGTTTCAGCTTGTAGAAACATAAGCAAGTTTATTTTGAAATTTCACCGGCCAATATATTTTCGCTGATACCTGTGTTTTCAGCAGGTCTTAGGCTAGATGTTGTTCTTAATACATACTACATCAACAAACAAGGGGAGCCACAAGGAGACACAAGGAGACAGGTAGTGATGAGGCTGCGAGTGACGTCCCCTTGGCCTTGCTAGGCATCCCTCCCAGCTGCCGGCATAGACAGGTCCACATTTTGATGCTCAACCTATGTCAAGATTTTTATGGCCTCTTTCTAACAGGCTGGGCCAGGCATGCACCAAAGCTTATTGGCCACGGAATGTTTGGGACCGAGCTACAGCGCTAAACTTTAACATTGTCGCATATTGGAAATAATGAGGATATGGGGCCATTTTGCTGAACAGCCACAAGTTTCGTCGTACTGATATGAAGAGATTTTAAAAGGTTCTCATGGTGGTTTGGGGGAGGGGGGGGGGGGCGTCGTAGTCAACATGGTAGAGCGCACTTTGCATGCAAGCGGTACCGGGATCTATGCGCGGCATTTCCAAACAACTTTTACTGCAATAAGCTCAAAGTTCACTTTTAGATAGTAGTTTCAGGCTTTAGAAAACATAAGAGGGTTTTTTTAGATTCGCAGGCCAAGCAATATATATATATATTTTTTCGCTCATTCCTTTTCTATTAGCAGGCCTTAGGCTAGAAGGTTGTCCTTAATGTATAGTACATACTCCAGCAAGGGGAGCTAGCTCAAATGGTAGAGTGCTCTCCTAGCATGCGAGAGGTACCGGGATCGATGCCCGGGTTCTCCAAGTAGTACATTGTTTTTGATCGTGTTACACACCGTTTCAAGAAAGCCTACTCGTCCAAACCATTCACCAATTCTATTGTTTATGATGACTGAGAAGCCAGGTACATAGGTGTGCAGCACCACATCCTATTTTCCTTAACAGCCACATGATTCGTCTTACTCATATGGGGATACGTGGAAAATTCTACATGGGGGGCTAGCTCACATGGTAGAGCGCTCGCTTTGCATGCGAGAGGTACCGGGATCTATGCCCGGGCTCTTCAAACAACATTTACTGCAATAAGCTCAAAGTTCTCTTTTGAATAGTAGTTTCAGCTTGTAGAAACATAAGCAAGTTTAATTTGAAATTTCACCGGCCAATATATTTTCGCTGATACCTGTGTTTTCAGCAGGTCTTAGGCTAGATGTTGTTCTAAATACATACTACATCAACAAACAAGGGCAGCCACAAGGAGACACAAGGAGACAGGTAGTGATGAGGCTGCGAGTGACGTCCCCTTGGCCTTGCTAGGCATCCCTCCCAGCTGCCGGCATAGACAGGTCCACATTTTGATGCTCAACCTATCTCAAGATTTTTATGGCCTCTTTCTAACAGGCTGGGCCAGGCATGCACCAAAGCTTATTGGCCACGGAATGTGGGACTGAGCTACAGCGCTAAACTTTAACACTGTCGCATATTGGAAATAATGGGGATATGGGGCCATTTTGCTGAACAGCCACAAGTTTCGTCGTACTGATATGAAGAGATTTTAAAAGGTTCTCATGATGGTTTGGGGGAGGTAGGGTGGCGTCGTAGTTTACATGGTAGAGCGCGCTTTGCATGCAAGCGGTACCGGGATCTATGCGCGGCATTTCCAAACAAATTTTACTGTAATAAGCTCAAAGTTCACTTTTAGATAGTAGTTTCAGGCTTTAGAAAACATAAGAGGGTTTTTTTTAGATTCGCAGGCCAAGCAATATATATACATTTTTTCACTCATTCCTTTTTCTATTAGCAGGCCTTAGGCTAGAAGATTTCCTTAACGTATACTACATATTCCAGCAAGGGGAGCTAGCTCAAATGGTAGAGCGCTCGCTTAGCATGCGAGAGGTACCGGGATCGATGCCCGGGTTCTCCAAGTAGTACATTGTTTTTGATCGTGTTGCACACCGTTTCAAGAAAGCCTACTCGTCCAAACCATTCACCAATTCTGATGTTCATAATGACTGAGAAGCCAGGTACATAAGTGTGCAGCACCACATCCTATTTTCCTTAACAGCCACAAGATTCGTCTTACTCATATGGGGATACGTGGAAAATTCTTCATGGGGGGCTAGCTCACATGGTAGAGCGCTCGCTTTGCATGCGAGAGGCACCGGGATCGATGCCCGGGCTCTCCAAACAACATTTACTGCAATAAGCTCAAAGTCCTCTTTTGAATAGTAGTTTCAGCTTGTAGAAACATAAGCAAGTTTAATTTGAAATTTCACCGGCCAATATATTTTCGCTGATACCTGTGTTTTCAGCAGGTCTTAGGCTAGATGTTGTTCTTAATACATACTACATCAACAAACAAGGGGAGCCACAAGGAGACACAAGGAGACAGGTAGTGATGAGGCTGCGAGTGACGTCCCCTTGGCCTTGCTAGGCATCCCTCCCAGCTGCCGGCATAGACAGGTCCACATTTTGATGCTCAACCTATGTCAAGATTTTTATGGCCTCTTTCTAACAGCCTGGGCCAGGCATGCACCAAAGCTTATTGGCCACGGAATGTTTGGGGCCGAGCTACAGCGCTAAACTTTAACATTGTCGCATATTGGGAATAATGAGGATATGGGGCCATTTTGCTGAACAGCCACAAGTTTCGTTGTACTGATATGAAGAGATTTTAAAAGGTTCTCATGGTGGCTTGGGGGAGGGGGGGGCGTGGTAGTCAACATGGTAGAGCGCGCTTTGCATGCAAGCGGTACCGGGATCGATGCGCGGATTTTCCAAACAACTTTTCCTGCAAAGAGCTCAAAGTTCACTTTTAGATAGTAGTTTCAGGCTTTAGAAAACATAAGAGGGGGTTTTTTAGATTCGCAGGCCAAGCAATATATGTATATTTTTTCGCTCATTCCTTTTCTATTAGCAGGCCTTAGGCTAGAAGGTTGTCCTTAATGTATAGTACATACTACAGCAAGGGGAGCTAGCTCAAATGGTAGAGTGCTCTCCTAGCATGCGAGAGGTACCGGGATCGATGCCCGGGTTCTCCAAGTAGTACATTGTTTTTGATCGTGTTGCACACCGTTTCAAGAAAGCCTACTCGTCCAAACCATTCACCAATTCTATTGTTTATGATGACTGAGAAGCCAGGTACATAGGTGTGCAGCACCACATCCTATTTTCCTTAACAGTCACAAGATTCGTCTTACTCATATGGGGATACGTGGAAAATTCTACATGGGGGGCTAGCTCACATGGTAGAGCGCTCGCTTTGCATGCGAGAGGTACCGGGATCTATGCCCGGGCTCTCGAAACAACATTTACTGCAATAAGCTCAAAGTTCTCTTTTGAATAGTAGTTTCAGCTTGTAGAAACATAAGCAAGTTTATTTTGAAATTTCACCGGCCAATATATTTTCGCTGATACCTGTGTTTTCAGCAGGTCTTAGGCTAGATGTTGTTCTAAATACATACTACATCAACAAACAAGGGCAGCCACAAGGAGACACAAGGAGACAGGTAGTGATGAGGCTGCGAGTGACGTCCCCTTGGCCTTGCTAGGCATCCCTCCCAGCTGCCGGCATAGACAGGTCCACATTTTGATGCTCAACCTATCTCAAGATTTTTATGGCCTCTTTCTAACAGGCTGGGCCAGGCATGCACCAAAGCTTATTGGCCACGGAATGTGGGACTGAGCTACAGCGCTAAACTTTAACACTGTCGCATATTGGAAATAATGGGGATATGGGGCCATTTTGCTGAACAGCCACAAGTTTCGTCGTACTGATATGAAGAGATTTTAAAAGGTTCTCATGATGGTTTGGGGGAGGTAGGGTGGCGTCGTAGTTTACATGGTAGAGCGCGCTTTGCATGCAAGCGGTACCGGGATCTATGCGCGGCATTTCCAAACAACTTTTACTGCAATAAGCTCAAAGTTCACTTTTAGATAGTAGTTTCAGGCTTTAGAAAACATAAGAGGGTTTTTTTTAGATTCGCAGGCCAAGCAATATATCTACATTTTTTCACTCATTCCTTTTTCTATTAGCAGGCCTTAGGCTAGAAGGTTTCCTTAACGTATACTACATATTCCAGCAAGGGGAGCTAGCTCAAATGGTAGAGCGCTCGCTTAGCATGCGAGAGGTACCGGGATCGATGCCCGGGTTCTCCAAGTAGTACATTGTTTTTGATCGTGTTGCACACCGTTTCAAGAAAGCCTACTCGTCCAAACCATTCACCAATTCTGATGTTTATAATGACTGAGAAGCCAGGTACATAAGTGTGCAGCACCACATCCTATTTTCCTTAACAGCCACAAGATTCGTCTTACTCATATGGGGATACGTGGAAAATTCTTCATGGGGGGCTAGCTCACATGGTAGAGCGCTCGCTTTGCATGCGAGAGGCACCGGGATCGATGCCCGGGCTCTCCAAACAACATTTACTGCAATAAGCTCAAAGTCCTCTTTTGAATAGTAGTTTCAGCTTGTAGAAACATAAGCAAGTTTATTTTGAAATTTCACCGGCCAATATATTTTCGCTGATACCTGTGTTTTCAGCAGGTCTTAGGCTAGATGTTGTTCTTAATACATACTACATCAACAAACAAGGGGAGCCACAAGGAGACACAAGGAGACAGGTAGTGATGAGGCTGCGAGTGACGTCCCCTTGGCCTTGCTAGGCATCCCTCCCAGCTGCCGGCATAGACAGGTCCACATTTTGATGCTCAACCTATGTCAAGATTTTTATGGCCTCTTTCTAACAGCCTGGGCCAGGCATGCACCAAAGCTTATTGGCCACGGAATGTTTGGGGCCGAGCTACAGCGCTAAACTTTAACATTGTCGCATATTGGAAAAAATGAGGATATGGGGCCATTTAGCTGAACAGCCACAAGTTTCGTCGTACTGATATGAAGAGATTTTAAAAGGTTCTCATGGTGGTTTGGGGGAGGGGGGGGCGTCGTAGTCAACATGGTAGAGCGCGCTTTGCATGCAAGGGGTACCGGGATCGATGCGCGGCATTTCCAAACAACTTTTACTGCAATAAGCTCAAAGTTCACTTTAAGATTGTAGTTTCAGGCTTTAGAAAACATAAGAGGGTTTTTTTAGATTCGCACGCCAAGCAATATATATACATTTTTTCACTCATTCCTTTTCTATTAGCGGGCCTTAGGCTAGAAGGTTTCCTTAATGTATACTACATACTCCAGCAAGGGGAGCTAGTTCAAATGGTAGAGCGCTCTCTTAGCATGCGAGAGGTACCGGGATCGATGCCCGGGTTCTCCAAGTAGTACACTGTTTTTGGTCGTGTTGCACACCGTTTCAAGAAAGCTTACTCGTCCAAACCATTCACCAATTCTGATGTTTATGATGACTGAGAAGCCAGGTACATAGGTGTGCAGCACCACATCCTATTTTCCTTAACAGCCACAAGATTCGTCTTAGTCATATGGGGATACGTGGAAAATTCTTCATGGGGGGCTAGCTCACATGGTAGAGCGCTCGCTTTGCATGCGAGAGGTACCGGGATCGATGCCCGGGCTCTCCAAACAACATTTACTGCAATAAGTTCAAAGTTCTCTTTTGAATAGTAGTTTCAGCTTGTAGAAACATAAGCAAGTTTATTTTGAAATTTCACCGGCCAATATATTTTCGCTGATACCTGTGTTTTCAGCAGGTCTTAGGCTAGATGTTGTTCTTAATACATACTGCATCAACAAACAAGGGGAGCCACAAGGAGACAGGTAGTGATGAGGCTGCGAGTGACGTCCCCTTGGCCTTGCTAGGCATCCCTCCCAGCTGCGGGCATAGACAGGTCCACATTTTGATGCTCAACCTATGTCAAGATTTTTATCTCCTCTTTCTAACAGGCTGGGCCAGGCATGCACCAAAGCTTATTGGTCACGGAATGTTTGGGACTGAGCTACAGCGCTAAACTTTAACATTGTCGCATATTGGGAATAATGAGGATATGGGGCCATTTTGCTGAACAGCCACAAGTTTCGTCGTACTGATATGAAGAGATTTTAAAAGGTTCTCATGGTGGTTTGGGGGAGGGAGGGTGGCGTCGTAGTTTACATGGTAGAGCGCGCTTTGCATGCAAACGGTACCGGGATCGGTGCGCGGCATTTCCAAACAACTTTTACTGCAATAAGCTTAAAGTTCACTTTTAGATAGTAGTTTCAGGCTTTAGAAAACATAAGAGGGGTTTTTTTAGATTCGCAGGCCAAGCAATATATATACATTTTTTCGCTCATTCCTTTTCTATAAGCAGGCCTTAGGCTAGAAGGTTGTCCTTAATGTATACTACATACTACAGCAAGGGGAGCTAGCTCAAATGGTAGAGCGTTCTCTTAGCATGCGAGAGGTACCGGGATCGATGCCCGGGTTCTCCAAGTAGTACATTGTTTTTGATCGTGTTGCACACCGTTTCAAGAAAGCCTACTCGTCCAAACCATTCACCAATTCTGATGTTTATGATGACTGAGAGGCCAGGTACATAGGTGTGCAGCACCACATCCTATTTTCCTTAACAGCCACAAGATTCGTCTTACTCATATGGGGATACGTGGATAATTCTTCACGGGGGGACTAGCTCACATGGTAGAGCGCTCGCTTTGCATGCGAGAGGTACCGGGATCGATGCCCGGGCTCTCCAAACAACATTTACTGCAATAAGCTCAAAGTTCTCTTTTGAATAGTAGTTTCAGCTTGTAGAAACATAAGCAAGTTTATTTTGAAATTTCACCGGCCAATATATTTTCGCTGATACCTGTGTTTTCAGCAGGTCTTAGGCTAGATGTTGTTCTTAATACATACTACATCAACAAACAAGGGGAGCCACAAGGAGACACAAGGAGACACAAGGAGACAGGTAGTGATGAGGCTGCGAGTGACGTCCCCTTGGCCTTGCTAGGCATCCCTCCCAGCTGCCGGCATAGACAGGTCCACATTTTGATGCTCAACCTATCTCAAGATTTTTATGGCCTCTTTCTAACAGGCTGGGCCAGACATGCACCAAAGCTTATTGGCCACGGAATGTTTGGGGCTGGGCTACAGCGCTAAACTTTAACACTGTCGCATATTGGAAATAATGGGGATATGGGGCCATTTTGCTGAACAGCCACAAGTTTCGTCGTACTGATATGAAGAGATTTTAAAAGGTTCTCCTGATGGTTTGGGGGAGGGAGGGTGGCGTCGTAGTTTACATGGTAGAGCGCGCTTTGCATGCAAGCGGTACCGGGATCTATGCGCGGCATTTCCAAACAACTTTTACTGCAATAAGCTCAAAGTTCACTTTTAGATAGTAGTTTCAGTCTTAAGAAAACATAAGAGGGTTTTTTTAGATTCGCAGGCCAAGCAATATATATACATTTTTTCACTCATTCCTTTTTCTATTAGCAGGCCTTAGGCTAGAAGGTTTCCTTAACGTATACTACATACTCCAGCAAGGGGAGCTAGCTCAAATGGTAGAGCGCTCGCTTAGCATGCGAGAGGTACCGGGATCGATGCCCGGGTTCTCCAAGTAGTACATTGTTTTTGATCGTGTTGCACACCGTTTCAAGAAAGCCTACTCGTCCAAACCATTCACCAATTCTGATGTTTATGATGACTGAGAAGCCAGGTACATAAGTGTGCAGCACCACATCCTATTTTTTCTTAACAGCCACAAGATTCGTCTTACTCATATGGGGATACGTGGAAAATTCTTCATGGGGGGCTAGCTCACATGGTAGAGTGCTCGCTTTGCATGCAAGAGGAACCGGGATCGATGCCCTGGCTCTCCAAACAACATTTACTGCAATAAGCTCAAAGTTCTCTTTTGAATAGTAGTTTCAGCTTGTAGAAACATAAGCAAGTTTATTTTGAAATTTCACCGGCCAATATATTTTCGCTGATACCTGTGTTTTCAGCAGGTCTTAGGCTAGATGTTGTTCTTAATACATACTGCATCAACAAACAAGGGGAGCCACAAGGAGACACAAGGAGACGGGTAGTGATGAGGCTGCGAGTGACGTCCCCTTGGCCTTGCTAGGCATCCCTCCCAGGTGCCGGCATAGACAGGTCCACATTTTGATGCTCAACCTATGTCAAGATTTTGATGGCCTCTTTCTTACAGGCTGGGCCAGGCATGCACCAAAGCTTATTGGCCACGGAATGTTTGGGACTGAGCTACAGCGCTAAACTTTAACATTGTCGCATATTGGGAATATTGAGGATATGGGGCCATTTTGCTGAACAGCCACAAGTTTCGTCGTACTGATATGAAGAGATTTTAAAAGGTTCTCATGGTGGTTTGGGGGAGGGGGGGGGCGTCGTAGTCAACATGGTAGAGCGCGCTTTGCATGCAAGCGGTACCGGGATCGATGCGCGGCATTTCCAAACAACTTTTTCTGCAATAAGCTCAAAGTTCACTTTTAGATAGTAGTTTCAGGCTTTAGAAAACATAAGAGGGTTTTTTTTAGATTCGCAGGCAAAGCAATATATATATATTTTTTCGCTCATTCCTTTTCTATTAGCAGGCCTTAGGCTAGAAGGTTATCCTAAATGTATACTACATACTCCAGCAAGGGGAGCTAGCTCAAATGGTACAGCGCTAGCTTAGCATGCGAGAGGTACCAGGATCGATGCCCGGGTTCGCCAAGTAGTACATTGTTTTTGATCCTGTTGCACACCGTTTCAAGAAAGCCTACTCGTCCAAACCATTCACCAATTCTGATGTTTATAATGACTAAGAAGCCAGGTACGGGGAGAGTGTGCTAGACGCCGAAGTGAACGGACGTGTCGGTTATTCTCTGCTGTTTACACATTTGTGCAACAACAACGCTTGTTTTTGAGACTGATTTTTTGGTGATCTGGGAGCCCACAGAGCTTGAGTTTGGCCAGTGGTTACTGTTTGGTGAAGGGCGTGTGCCCCTTTGGATTAGGTATGTCCAAGCCCGTGTCGTTTTCGCCTGTAAACAGGCCAAGCAGAACTTTGTCTGTGTCAATCTCTACACGAAGCAGCCCGGCATTTTCTACGGCTGTCCAGAGGGACTTTATTCCTTTTCTGTCAAGTGTGTTAAATATCAAGACAGAGCTAATAAGTTTTCAGAAGAATTATTTAAAGAAACACTTCTATCTCCGCGTGTCTACAGTGGCTGGGCATAATGCCCTAGTGAGTAAATCCAATGTTGTTATAAATGGAACGACGTGGTCCATTATGCCCGGATGAAATGTCAGATGACACTATCGAGGCAGCTTTGAAACCCTATGGTGAATGCCTGGGTGTGACGAAACCCAGATTTTCAGACCCTGAGCTCTCACATGTTCGGACAGGTATTCGGATTTACAGATTTAGGTGTCACAAAGTTCGTTATGTACCAAATTTTATTAATTTCGGTGGTGACATTGTTATGTTTACCTACCCCGGGCAAACTTATGAATGTCGGAAGTGTGGCCAAAAATCACACAAGGCGGCAGAGTGTAGAGCACTGTGGTGTTCTAACTGCGACGGTTTCTCCCCCCATGAGAATCCTCATACAGAGAAGGACTGTACAAATCCATGCCGAATGTGTGACTCAGGGCTTCATACGGTCAGTGACTGTTGTGCGAGAGCAATGTCGTACGCGGCGCGAGTTAAGGGAAACCTACCCACTATGCGCCAGTATAATAACGAAGACGCCGTAAAACAAGATGACATTGATGTTGACGTCAGCGACGATGATGACCCATTCAACGCACCTGCTATGGAACTGGTTCAAGACAGCGAGGAGAACGAAGACGAAATCGACGGAAATGGTGACGACAGCGCCGATGAAGACGTCAGCGACGACAGCGAGTCCGATAAGGAGATGGACGTCCGGGAGAATACTAAGAACACCGAAGAAGTGGATGTTGGTGATAATGAAACGTCATCAGCTGTCCCAAGGGTGAAGAATGTGGTCGTGGCTGACGTGCACGCTCCCGACGTGCGTTCACCAGTCCCAGTCGAGGAAAAGCGAGCTAAGTTGGACAATGGCAGTACAGCCGAAGAGGCAGCGTCATCTATCCCGCCCAGTTCCCATCCTACTGATTATGATGGTGTTGATGCTGATCAGTCGTCAGACTGTATGACGCCGACCCCATCTCAGGAGGGGGACACCATGCTTCTGGAATACAGGAAAAGAAAATCGCTTGCTTCTCGTGCGAGGCAGCGAATGAAAAGAGACAAATGATTTGTAGCGTAATTAGGACTCTCTTATTTGACCACAATGGGTATGTACGCTCTACCTTTACTTACTTTGTATAATGAGCTTAAATAATATTCGTTTTGGGACTTTAAACATTAATGGTTTACGGGATCCGTCTAAACAAGAACATGTCAAGCAATTTGTTTTCGATAAAGGAATTGATGTACTATTCTTACAGGAAACACACTTCGAAAACTATAATGACACTAAATATTTGCAAATCCCAGGCGATGCAAGGTGGGCGTATGGGTCAAATCGAAGTTGTGGGGTGGGAATAATTATTAGGTATACGGTAGACTGCTTTATACGGAAAATACAGAGGTGCCCTAACGGTCGCTACATAAGCCTTAGGGTTGAGCTCAACAACACTGCTTTAAACCTTGTTTGTGTATATGCCCCTAATAATCCAAAGGAAAGAAAAGAGTTTATTTCTAATCTAGATAATGTGATGCAGGGCAGTGAGTTGGTTATTATGGGTGGGGATTTTAATTGTGTTGAGAGCATTGAATTAGATAGAGCTGGCTGTGCCACTAATGTAAGGAATGATGGAGTGGACGAAATTAATAATTTGAAAAGAGATTTTGGTATTTGTGATATTTTTAGGAAACTGCATCCGGATAAGAATTGTTACACGTGGTCTAGGCGCCAGTGTGCCAGTAGATTGGATAGATTTTATATCCCTAACGCTGTGTTTAAGTATGTAACCCAGTGTGATGCTGTACATGTGTCTTTTTCTGATCATTCGTGTTTGTTTTTTGATATCTCTTTTGAAGATGTCATTTCATGGGGGCCGTTCTACTGGAAGTGTAATACTTCTGTGTTAAATGACACGGAGCTTGTTGATGATATTAAATCCGTCTTCCATGATATTTTCTCTGTCTGTACAACTGGTCATGCAGATCTAATAGACAGATGGGAGACATTTAAAGGGGAATGTAAAGATAGGATTCGTAGTTACTGTAAGGAAAAATCTATGAACAAAAAACGTGATTTGTTGGTACTTGAACAAGAATTAAATGCGTTGAAATCTAGTCCAATCATTAACTGTGAGCGTATTGACAATGTGAAAAAGACTCTAAATGCCCTTTATAAGTCGAATCATGCGGGAGCGGTTATCCGTGCTAAAGCTGTTCATTTTGATCAGGGAGAAAAACCAACCAAATATTTCATTAGACGAGAAGTTGGTAGGGGCAGAAAGAAGATGATCAAAAGTATTACTTGTCATAGTGATTCTTCAATATCCCATGAATCTCAGGAAGGCATTGCTAAGTGTATAAGGTCGTATTATATGAAATTGTATACTGAACAAGATACTGACTCCTCCATTCAAGATGAGTTCTTGTCATCGCTTCCGATGTTAAATGACGATTGTAAAACTGCCTGCGAAGGCCTTTTGACTGAACAGGAGTTGTTTTTTGCAGTAAAAAATATGTCTAAAAACCGTTCCCCGGGATGCGACGGTTTGCCAGCAGAGTTTTATGTACAATTTTGGCCACTGTTTTCGGGTGTGTTTACGGATGTAGTTAATCACTGTTTTAACTTGGGTAGATTAAGTAATTCACAGCGTTCTGGGTTTATCACACTATTATGTAAGGTCCCCGACAATGCCGAAAGCATAAAAAACTGGAGGCCAATTAGCTTACTAAATGTAGATTATAAGATTGTTTCTAAAGCTTTGTGCAATCGGTTAAAAAATGTGATCGATACAATTGTACTTCAGAATCAGACACGTGGAATACCAGGCCGAAGTATTTTTGACAACCTTCACTTATTACGAAATACATATGATTATGTTGAACAAAAAGATTTAAAAGGATGCTTTCTTAACTTAGACCAGGAGAAAGCCTTTGACAGAGTAGACTGGTCATTTTTGTTCAAATGTTTAGAGAAATTTAACTTCGGACCCGACTTTTGTAAGTGGGTGCAATTATTATATACTGACATTACAAGTAGTGTTATTGTGAACGGGCACATAACAGAAGAATTTAAACTGAGTCGAGGTGTCCGACAGGGTTGTTCTTTGTCACCATTATTGTATGTTTTGTCCTTAGAGCCCTTTATAGCCGCCATTAGAAACAATGACGAAATTAATGGTGTACGGTTACCCGGCACAAATAAGGAAACAAGAGTGTCGGCATTTGCAGATGATACGACTGCAATTTTATCTGAAGAGAGTTCTGTTCCGCATGTAATTAAACTAGCAGAAAGTTATGGAAAAGCCTCAGGAGCAAAACTCAACTTGTTGAAAAGCACGGTTCTTCCCATTGGTAGCTGGGACGAAACTAACGTGCACAGTGGTGGGCTTAACATCACTACAAATTCAAAGATTTGTGGGGTATTTTTTGGACCAGATCAAACAGAACTCAATTCTGAGCGTGTTTTAAGTAAGGTAAAGAAACATGTATCAGCATGGAATGGAAGATATTTGACCCTACGGGGGAGGTCTGTCTTAATTAATACAGTTGCTTTAGCTGTTTTATGGTTTTCTGCACAGTGTACTCTGTTGCCACCTAAATGTGTCAATCAATGTTCCCAAACTGTGTTCAGATTTTTGTGGGATAACAAGCCCGAAAGTTTGAAGAGAGTTGTCGTACATAATAAAATAGGGAATGGAGGTCTAAACGTACATAATATAGATTGTAAAATAAAAGCACTTGTTACTCGGCATGTTTTAAAATTAATTCATGGAACAACAGCGGAATGGAAATACTTTGCCATCTATTGGTTGGGTTTACCCCTAAGACATGTTTGTCGTGAATTCTGTCGTTCCAATGTCCCACATTCTGAAAACATTCCACCTTTTTATAGACTGGCCTTGAGCGCCTGGAGAGAATTTACCACAGGTGTACCTGTAACATTGTGTTCAAGCAGGTATATTTATGAATATTTTGTAACAAAAATAGTACATTGTCCAAGAGCAATGGTGTCTATGCCGCATTTGGACTGGGTTAGAATATGGAAAACTGTTTTTCATCAATTCTTAGATCACAACTTGGTCAACTTCAGTTACAAGTTGGTTCATGACATTTTGCCCGTTAAGGAAAAACTTCTTAGGAGAAATGTAGCCACCGATGACTTGTGTGTTTTTTGCTCCCTGTCTGAAACTCGGCAACATCTGTTTGTACAATGTAAAATCGTTCAGGATGTGTTTAATGACTTTAACCGGATATTTGTTTTGTTTGCGAACTACCTACCAAATATGGACTCGGAAACATTAATTTACAAGGTATTCAATTCCACCTTTAACCAGGAAGTTAGAGCTGTGATGGTGTATGTCATATGTGTTCTTCAGTTTAGTATTTGGTGTGCACGCAACGACATAATATTTCAGAAAAAAAAGAGGGATTCTGTTGCTATTGTTAAGGCCGCCAAAGGAATAATTAAAACCCGTATTCATGTTGACTTTTTTCGACTAGACAGGCCATCTTTCGAGAAAATCTGGTGTATAAACAAAGTCTTCTGTACATTACGGAATGATAAATTAGTGTATTTATTGAAATGAGCAGCTAATGTGCAATTGTTCTATTCACAAAGCAGTCATCTTTTCTGTGATATTTTATTTTAATTAAGACTGCCTTGTGATTTCAAAAGTTTGTGATAGCCGGGTATTGTGAAATCTTGTGTATTTGATGACAATCTGGGAATAAATTCAACAATGTTCAAAAAAAAAAAAGAAAAAAGAAAGCCTACTCGTCCAAACCATTCACCAATTCTGATGTTTATAATGACTAAGAAGCCAGGTACATAAGTGTGCAGCACCACATCCTATTTTCCTTAACAGCCACAAGATTCGTCTTACTCATATGGGGATACGTGGAAAATTCTTCATGGGGGGGGGGGGTGCGGGGGTGCTAGCTCACATGGTAGAGCGCTCGCTTTGCATGCGAGAGGTACCGGGATCGATGCCCGGGCTCTCCAAACAACATTTACTGCAATAAGCTCAAAGTTCTCTTTTGAATAGTAGTTTCAGCTTGTAGAAACATAAGCAAATTTATTTTGAAATTTCACCGGCCAATACATTTTCGCTGATACCTGTGTTTTCAGCAGGTCTTAGTCTAGATGTTGTTCTTAATACATACTACATCAAAAAATAAGGGGAGCCACAAGGAGACACAAGGAGACAGGTAGTGATGAGGCTGCGAGTGACGTCCCCTTGGCCTTGCTAGGCATCCCTCCCAGCTGCCGGCATAGACAGGTCCACATTTTGATGCTCAACCTATGTCAAGATTTTTATGGCCTCTTTCTAACAGGCTGGGCCAGGCATGCACCAAAGCTTATTGGCCACGGAATGTTTGGGACTGAGCTACAGCGCAAAACTTTAACATTGTCACATATCGGGAATAATGAGGATATGGGGCCATTTTGCTGAACAGCCACAAGTTTCGTCGTACTGATATGAAGAGATTTTAAAAGGTTCTCATGGTGGTTTGGGGGAGGGGGGGGCGTCGTAGTCAACATGGTAGAGCGCGCTTTGCATGGAAGCGGTACCGGGATCGATGCGCGGCATTTCCAAACAACTTTTACTGCAATAAGCTCAAAGTTCACTTTTAGATAGTAGTTTCAGGCTTTAGAAAACATAAGAGAGTTTTTTGTAGATTCGCAGGCCAAGCAAAATATATACATTTTTTCACTCATTCCTTTTTCTATTAGCAGGCCTTAGGCTAGAAGGTTTCCTTAACGTATACTACATACTCCAGCAAGGGGAGCTAGCTCAAATGGTAGAGCGCTCGCTTAGCATGCGAGAGGTACCGGGATCGATGCCCGGGTTCTCCAAGTAGTACATTGTTTCTGATCGTGTTGCACACCGTTTCAAGAAAGCCTACTCGTCCAAACCATTCACCAATTCTGATGTTTATGATGACTGAGAAGCCAGGTACATAAGTGTGCAGCACCACATCCTATTTTCCTTGACAGCCACAAGATTCGTCTTACTCATATGGGGATACGTGGAAAATTCTTCATGGGGGGCTAGCTCACATGGTAGAGCGCTCGCTTTGCATGCGAGAGGTACCGGGATCGATGCCCGGGCTCTCCAAACAACATTTACTGCAATAAGCTCAAAGTCCTCTTTTGAATAGTAGTTTCAGCTTGTAGAAACATAAGCAAGTTTATTTTGAAATTTCACCGGCCAATATATTTTCGTTGATACCTGTGTTTTCAGCAGGTCTTAGGCTAGATGTTGTTCTTAATACATACTACATCAACAAACAAGGGGAGCCACAAGGAGACACAAGGAGACAGGCACTGATGAGGCTGCGAGTGACGTCCCCTTGGCCTTGCTAGGCATCCCTCCAAGCTGCCGGCATAGACAGGTCCAGATTTTGATGCTCAACCTATGTCAAGATTTTTATGGCCTCTTTCTAACAGGCTGGGCCAGGCATGCACCAAAGCTTATTGGCCACGGAATGTTTGGGACTGAGCTACAGCGCTAAACTTTAACACTGTCGCATATTGGAAATAATGGGGATATGGGGCCATTTTGCTGAACAGCCACAAGTTTCGTCGTACTGATATGAAGAGATTTTAAAAGGTTCTCATGGTGGTTTGGGGGAGGGGGGGGGGTCGTAGTCAACATGGTAGAGCGCGCTTTGCATGCAAGCGGTACCGGGATCGATGCGCGGCATTTCCAAACAACTTTTACTGCAATGAGCTCAAAGTTCACTTTTAGATAGTAGTTTCAGGCTTTAGAAAAGATAAGAGGGTTTTTTTTTTAGATTAGCAGGCCAAGCAATATATATATATTTTTTCGCTGATTCCTTTTCTATTAGCTGGCCTTAGGCTAGAAGGTTGTCCTTAATGTATACTACATACTCCAGAAAGGGAAGCTAGCTCAAATTTTAGAGCGCTAGCTTAGCATGCGAGAGGTACCGGGATCGATGCCCGGGTTCGCCAAGTAGTACATTGTTTTTGATCGTGTTGCACACCGTTTCAAGAAAGCCTACTCGTCCAAACCATTCACCAATTCTGATGTTTATAATGACTAAGAAGCCAGGTACATAAGTGTGCAGCACCACATCCTATTTTCCTTAACAGCCACAAGATTCGTCTTACTCATATGGGGATACGTGGAAAATTCTTCATGGGGGGGCTAGCTCACATGGTAGAGCGCTCGCTTTGCATGCGAGAGGCACCGGGATCAATGCCCGGGCTCTCCAAACAACACTTACTGCAATAAGCTCAAAGTTCTCTTTTGAATAGTAGTTTCAGCTTGTAGAAACATAAGCAAATTTATTTTGAAATTTCACCGGCCAATATATTTTCGCTGATACCTGTGTTTTCAGCAGGTCTTAGGTTAGATGTCATTCACTTGATAACGATGCTAGTATCTGCATCGAAACGTTGTGTTAAATAAACCAAGAAGTTGTACATCCATAAGAATGCCTTGTCCAGTGTAGATGTTGTTCTTAATACATACTACATCAACAAACAAGGGGAGCCACAAGGAGACACAAGGAGACAGGTAGTGATGAGGCTGCGAGTGACGTCCCCTTGGCCTTGCTAGGCATCCCTCCCAGGTGCCGGCATAGACAGGTCCACATTTTGATGCTCAACCTATGTCAAGATTTTTATGGCCTCTTTCTAACAGGCTGGGCCAGGCATGCACCAAAGCTTATTGGCCACGGAATGTTTGGGACCGAGCTACAGCGCAAAACTTTAACATTGTCGCATATTGGAAATAATGAGGATATGGGGCCATTTTGCTGAACAGCCACAAGTTTCGTCGTACTGATATGAAGAGATTTTAAAAGGTTCTCATGGTGGTTTGGGGGAGGGGGGGGCGTCGTAGTCAACATGGTAGAGCGCGCTTTGCATGGAAGCGGTACCGGGATCGATGCGCGGCATTTCCAAACAACTTTTACTGCAATAAGCTCAAAGTTCACTTTTAGATAGTAGTTTCAGGCTTTAGAAAACATAAGAGAGTTTTTTGTAGATTCGCAGGCCAAGCAAAATATATACATTTTTTCACTCATTCCTTTTTCTATTAGCAGGCCTTAGGCTAGAAGGTTTCCTTAACGTATACTACATACTCCAGCAAGGGGAGCTAGCTCAAATGGTAGAGCGCTCGCTTAGCATGCGAGAGGTACCGGGATCGATGCCCGGGTTCTCCAAGTAGTACATTGTTTCTGATCGTGTTGCACACCGTTTCAAGAAAGCCTACTCGTCCAAACCATTCACCAATTCTGATGTTTATGATGACTGAGAAGCCAGGTACATAAGTGTGCAGCACCACATCCTATTTTCCTTGACAGCCACAAGATTCGTCTTACTCATATGGGGATACGTGGAAAATTCTTCATGGGGGGCTAGCTCACATGGTAGAGCGCTCGCTTTGCATGCGAGAGGTACCGGGATCGATGCCCGGGCTCTCCAAACAACATTTACTGCAATAAGCTCAAAGTCCTCTTTTGAATAGTAGTTTCAGCTTGTAGAAACATAAGCAAGTTTATTTTGAAATTTCACCGGCCAATATATTTTCGTTGATACCTGTGTTTTCAGCAGGTCTTAGGCTAGATGTTGTTCTTAATACATACTACATCAACAAACAAGGGGAGCCACAAGGAGACACAAGGAGACAGGCACTGATGAGGCTGCGAGTGACGTCCCCTTGGCCTTGCTAGGCATCCCTCCAAGCTGCCGGCATAGACAGGTCCAGATTTTGATGCTCAACCTATGTCAAGATTTTTATGGCCTCTTTCTAACAGGCTGGGCCAGGCATGCACCAAAGCTTATTGGCCACGGAATGTTTGGGACTGAGCTACAGCGCTAAACTTTAACACTGTCGCATATTGGAAATAATGGGGATATGGGGCCATTTTGCTGAACAGCCACAAGTTTCGTCGTACTGATATGAAGAGATTTTAAAAGGTTCTCATGGTGGTTTGGGGGAGGGGGGGGGGTCGTAGTCAACATGGTAGAGCGCGCTTTGCATGCAAGCGGTACCGGGATCGATGCGCGGCATTTCCAAACAACTTTTACTGCAATGAGCTCAAAGTTCACTTTTAGATAGTAGTTTCAGGCTTTAGAAAAGATAAGAGGGTTTTTTTTTTAGATTAGCAGGCCAAGCAATATATATATATTTTTTCGCTGATTCCTTTTCTATTAGCTGGCCTTAGGCTAGAAGGTTGTCCTTAATGTATACTACATACTCCAGAAAGGGAAGCTAGCTCAAATTTTAGAGCGCTAGCTTAGCATGCGAGAGGTACCGGGATCGATGCCCGGGTTCGCCAAGTAGTACATTGTTTTTGATCGTGTTGCACACCGTTTCAAGAAAGCCTACTCGTCCAAACCATTCACCAATTCTGATGTTTATAATGACTAAGAAGCCAGGTACATAAGTGTGCAGCACCACATCCTATTTTCCTTAACAGCCACAAGATTCGTCTTACTCATATGGGGATACGTGGAAAATTCTTCATGGGGGGGCTAGCTCACATGGTAGAGCGCTCGCTTTGCATGCGAGAGGCACCGGGATCAATGCCCGGGCTCTCCAAACAACACTTACTGCAATAAGCTCAAAGTTCTCTTTTGAATAGTAGTTTCAGCTTGTAGAAACATAAGCAAATTTATTTTGAAATTTCACCGGCCAATATATTTTCGCTGATACCTGTGTTTTCAGCAGGTCTTAGGTTAGATGTCATTCACTTGATAACGATGCTAGTATCTGCATCGAAACGTTGTGTTAAATAAACCAAGAAGTTGTACATCCATAAGAATGCCTTGTCCAGTGTAGATGTTGTTCTTAATACATACTACATCAACAAACAAGGGGAGCCACAAGGAGACACAAGGAGACAGGTAGTGATGAGGCTGCGAGTGACGTCCCCTTGGCCTTGCTAGGCATCCCTCCCAGGTGCCGGCATAGACAGGTCCACATTTTGATGCTCAACCTATGTCAAGATTTTTATGGCCTCTTTCTAACAGGCTGGGCCAGGCATGCACCAAAGCTTATTGGCCACGGAATGTTTGGGACCGAGCTACAGCGCAAAACTTTAACATTGTCGCATATTGGAAATAATGAGGATATGGGGCCATTTTGCTGAACAGCCACAAGTTTCGTCGTACTGATATGAAGAGATTTTAAAAGGTTCTCATGGTGGTTTGGGGGAGGGGGGGCGTCGTAGTCAACATGGTAGAGCGCGCTTTTCATGCAAGCGGTACCGGGATCGATGCGCGGCATTTCCAAACAACTTTTAATGCAATGAGCTCAAAGTTCACTTTTAGATAGTAGTTTCAGGCTTTAGAAAACATAAGAGGGATTTTTATTAGATTCGCAGGCCAAGCAATATATATACATTTTTTCACTCATTCCTTTTCTATTAGCGGGCCTTAGGCTAGAAGGTTTCTTTAATGTATACTACATACTCCAGAAAGGGGAGCTAGCTCAAATGGTAGAGCGCTCGCTTAGCATGCGACAGATACCGGGATCGATGCCCGGGTTCTCCAAGTAGTACACTGTTTTTGGTCGTGTTGCACACCGTTTCAAGAAAGCTTACTCGTCCAAACGATTCACCAATTCTGATGTTTATGATGACTGAGAAGCCAGGTACATAGGTGTGCAGCACCACATCCTATTTTCCTTAACAGCCACAAGATTCGTCTTAGTCATATGGGGATACGTGGAAAATTCTTCATGGGGGGCTAGCTCACATGGTAGAGCGCTCGCTTTGCATGCGAGAGGTACCGGGATCGATGCCCGGGCTCTCCAAACAACATTTACTGCAATAAGCTCAAAGTTCTCTTTTGAATAGTAGTTTCAGCTTGTAGAAACATAAGCAAGTTTATTTTGAAATTTCACCGGCCAATATATTTTCGCTGATACCTGTGTTTTCAGCAGGTCTTAGGCTAGATGTTGTTCCTAATACATACTGCATCAACAAACAAAGGGAGCCACAAGGAGACAGGTAGTGATGAGGCTGCGAGTGACGTCCCCTTGGCCTTGCTAGGCATCCCTCCCAGCTGCCGGCATAGACAGGTCCACATTTTGATGCTCAACCTATCTCAAGATTTTTATGGCCTCTTTCTAACAGGCTGGGCCAGGCATGCACCAAAGCTTATTGGCCACGAAATGTTTGGGACTGAGCGACAGCGCTAAACTTTAACATTGTCGCATATCGGGAATAATGAGGATATGGGTCCATTTTGCTGAACAGCCACAAGTTTCGTCGTACTGATATGAAGAGATTTTAAAAGGTTCTCATGGTGGTTTGGGGGAGGGGGGGGAGGCGTCGTAGTCAACATGGTAGAGCGCGCTTTGCATGCAAGCGGTACCGGGATCGATGAGCGGCATTTCCAAACAACTTTTACTGCAATGAGCTCAAAGTTCACTTTTAGATAGTAGTTTCAGGCTTTAGAAAACATAAGAGGGTTTTTTTTTAGATTCGCAGGCCAAGCAATATATATATATTTTTTCGCTCATTCCTTTTCTATTAGCAGACCTTAGGCTAGAAGGTTGTCCTTAATGTATACTACATACTCCAGCAAGGGGAGCTAGCTCAAATGGTAGAGCGCTCGCTTAGCATGCGAGAGGTACCGGGATCGATGCCCGGGTTCTCCAAGTAGTACATTGTTTTTGATCGTGTTGCACACCGTTTCAAGAAAGCCTACTCGTCCAAACCATTCACCAGTTCTGATGTTTATGATGACTGAGAAGCCAGGTACATAGGTGTGCAGCACAACATCCTATTTTCCTTAACAGCCACAAGATTCGTCTTACTCATATGGGGATACGTGGAAAATTCTTCATGGGGGGGCTAGCTCACATGGTAGAGCGCTCGCTTTGCATGCGAGAGGTACCGGGATCGATGCCCGGGCTCTCCAAACAACATTTTCTGCAATAAGCTCAAAGTTCTCTTTTGAATAGTAGTTTCAGCTTGTAGAAACATAAGCAAGTTTATTTTGAAATTTCACCGGCCAATATATTTTCGCTGATACCTGTGTTTTCAGCAGGTCTTAGGCTAGATGTTGTTCTTAATACATACTACATCAACAAACAAGGGGAGCCACAAGGAGACACAAGGAGACAGGTAGTGATGAGGCTGCAAGTGACGTCCCTTTGGCCTTGCTAGGCATCCCTCCCAGCTGCCGGCATAGACAGGTCGACATTTTGATGCTCAACCTATGTCAAGATTTTGATGGCCTCTTTCTTACAGGCTGGGCCAGGCATGCACCAAAGCTTATTGGCCACGGAATGTTTGGGACTGAGCTACAGCGCTAAACTTTAACATTGTCGCATATTGGGAATATTGAGGATATGGGGCCATTTTGCTGAACAGCCACAAGTTTCGTCGTACTGATATGAAGAGATTTTAAAAGGTTCTCATGGTGGTTTGGGGGAGGGGGGGGGGCGTCGTAGTCAACATGGTAGAGCGCGCTTTGCATGCAAGCGGTACCGGGATCGATGAGCGGCATTTCCAAACAACTTTTACTGCAATGAGCTCAAAGTTCACTTTTAGATAGTAGTTTCAGGCTTTAGAAAACATAAGAGGGGTTTTTTTTAGATTCGCAGGCCAAGCAATATATATATATTTTTTCGCTCATTCCTTTTCTATTAGCAGACCTTAGGCTAGAAGGTTGTCCTTAATGTATACTACATACTCCAGCAAGGGGAGCTAGCTCAAATGGTAGAGCGCTCGCTTAGCATGCGAGAGGTACCGGGATCGATGCCCGGGTTCTCCAAGTAGTACATTGTTTTTGATCGTGTTGCACACCGTTTCAAGAAAGCCTACTCGTCCAAACCATTCACCAATTCTTATGTTTATGATGACTGAGAAGCCAGGTACATAGGTGTGCAGCACCACATCCTATTTTCCTTAACAGCCACAAGATTCGTCTTACTCATATGGGGATACGTGGAAAATTCTTCATGGGGGGGCTAGCTCACATGGTAGAGCGCTCGCTTTGCATGCGAGAGGTACCGGGATCGATGCCCGGGCTCTCCAAACAACATTTTCTGCAATAAGCTCAAAGTTCTCTTTTGAATAGTAGTTTCAGCTTGTAGAAACATCAGCAAGTTTATTTTGAAATTTCACCGGCCAATATATTTTCGCTGATACCTGTGTTTTCAGCAGGTCTTAGGCTAGATGTTGTTCTTAATACATACTGCATCAACAAACAAGGGGAGCCACAAGGAGACACAAGGAGACAGGTAGTGATGAGGCTGCGAGTGACGTCCCCTTGGCCTTGCTAGGCATCCCTCCCAGCTGCCGGCATAGACAGGTCCACATTTTGATGCTCAACCTATGTCAAGATTTTTATGGCCTCTTTCTAACAGGCTGGGCCAGGCATGCACCAAAGCTTATTGGCCACGGAATGTTTAGGACTGAGCTACAGCGCTAAACTTTAACACTGTCGCATATTGGAAATAATGGGGATATGGGGTCATTTTGCTGAACAGCCACAAGTTTCGTCGTACTGATATGAAGAAATTTTAAAAGGTTCTCATGATGGTTTGGGGGAGGGAGGGTGGCGTCGTAGTTTTCATGGTAGAGCGCGCTTTGCATGCAAGCGGTACCGGGATCGATGCGCGGCATTTCCAAACAACTTTTACTGCAATAAGCTCAAAGTTCACTTTTAGATAGTAGTTTCAGGCTTTAGAAAACATAAGAGGGTTTTTTTAAGATTCGCAGGCCAAGCAATATATATACATTTTTTCACTCATTCCTTTTTCTATTAGCAGGCCTTAGGCTAGAAGGTTTCCTTAATGTATACTACATACTCCAGCAAGGGGAGCTAGCTCAAATGGTAGAGCGCTCGCTTAGCATGCGAGAGGTACCGGGATCGATGCCCGGGTTCTCCAAGTAGTACACTGTTTTTGGTCGTGTTGCACACCGTTTCAAGAAAGCCTACTCGTCCAAACCATTCACCAATTCTGATGTTTATGATGACTGAGAAGCCAGGTACATAAGTGTGCAGCACCACATCCTATTTTCCTTAACAGCCACAAGATTCGTCTTACTCATATGGGGATACGTGGAAAATTCTTCATGGGGGGCTAGCTCACATGGTAGAGCGCTCGCTTTGCATGCGAGAGGTACCGGGATCGATGCCCGGGCTCTCCAAACAACATTTACTGCAATAAGCTCAAAGTTCTCTTTTGAATAGTAGTTTCAGCTTGTAGAAACATAAGCAAGTTTATTTTGAAATTTCACCGGCCAATATATTTTCGCTGATACCTGTGTGTTTTCAGCAGGTCTTAGGCTAGATGTTGTTCTTAATACATACTACATCAACAAACAAGGGGAGACACAAGGAGACAGGTAATGATGAGGCTGCGAGTGACGTTCCCTTGGCCTTGCTAGGCATCCCTCCCAGCTGCCGGCATAGACAGGTCCACATTTTGATGCTCAACCTATCTCAAGATTTTTATGGCCTCTTTCTAACAGGCTGGGCCAGGCATGCACCAAAGCTTATTGGCCACGGAATGTTTGGGACTTAGCTACAGCGCTAAACTTTAACACTGTCGCATATTGGAAATAATGGGGATATGGGGCCATTTTGCTGAACAGCCACAAGTTTCGTCGTACTGATATGAAGAGATTTTAAAAGGTTCTCATGATGGTTTGGGGGAGGGAGGGTGGCGTCGTAGTTTACATGGTAGAGCGCGCTTTGCATGCAAGCGGTACCGGGATCGATGCGCGGCATTTCCAAACAACTTTTACTGCAATAAGCTCAAAGTTCACTTTTAGATAGTAGTTTCAGGCTTTAGAAAACATAAGAGGGTTTTTTTAAGATTCGCAGGCCAAGCAATATATATACATTTTTTCATTCATTCCTTTTTCTATTAGCAGGCCTTAGGCTAGAAGGTTTCCTTAATGTATACTACATACTCCAGCAAGGGGAGCTAGCTCAAATGGTAGAGCGCTCGCTTAGCATGCGAGAGGTACCGGGATCGATGCCCTGGTTCTCCAAGTAGTACACTGTTTTTGGTCGTGTTGCACACCGTTTCAAGAAAGCCTACTCGTCCAAACCATTCACCAATTCTGATGTTTATGATGACTGAGAAGCCAGGTACATAAGTGTGCAGCACCACATCCTATTTTCCTTAACAGCCACAAGATTCGTCTTACTCATATGGGGATACGTGGAAAATTCTTCATGGGGGGCTAGCTCACATGGTAGAGCGCTCGCTTTGCATGCGAGAGGTACCGGGATCGATGCCCGGGCTCTCCAAACAACATTTACTGCAATAAGCTCAAAGTTCTCTTTTGAATAGTAGTTTCAGCTTGTAGAAACATAAGCAAGTTTATTTTGAAATTTCACCGGCCAATACATTTTCGTTGATACCTGTGTGTTTTCAGCAGGTCTTAGGCTAGATGTTGTTCTTAATACATACTACATCAACAAACAAGGGGAGACACAAGGAGACAGGTAATGATGAGGCTGCGAGTGACGTCCCCTTGGCCTTGCTAGGCATCCCTCCCAGCTGCCGGCATAGACAGGTCCACATTTTGATGCTCAACCTATCTCAAGATTTTTATGGCCTCTTTCTAACAGGCTGGGCCAGGCATGCACCAAAGCTTATTGGCCACGGAATGTTTGGGACTTAGCTACAGCGCTAAACTTTAACACTGTCGCATATTGGAAATAATGGGGATATGGGGCCATTTTGCTGAACAGCCACAAGTTTCGTCGTACTGATATGAAGAGATTTTAAAAGGTTCTCATGATGGTTTGGGGGAGGGAGGGTGGCGTCGTAGTTTACATGGTAGAGCGCGCTTTGCATGCAAGCGGTACCGGGATCTATGCGCGGCATTTCCAAACAACTTTTACTGCAATAAGCTCAAAGTTCACTTTTAGATAGTAGTTTCAGGCTTTAGAAAACATAAGAGGGTTTTTTTTAGATTCGCAGGCCAAGCAATATATATACATTTTTTCACTCATTCCTTGTTCTATTAGCAGGCCTTAGGCTAGAAGGTTTCCTTAACGTATACTACATACTCCAGCAAGGGGAGCTAGCTCAAATGGTAGAGCGCTCGCTTAGCATGCGAGAGGTACCGGGATCGATGCCCGGGTTCTCCAAGTAGTACATTGTTTTTGATCGTGTTGCACACCGTTTCAAGAAAGCCTACTCGTCCAAACCATTCACCAATTCTGAAGTTTATAATGACTGCGAAGCCAGGTACATAAGTGTGCAGCACCACATCCTATTTTCCTTAACAGCCACAAGATTCGTCTTACTCATATGGGGATACGTGGAAAATTCTTCATGGGGGGCTAGCTCACATGGTAGAGCGCTCGCTTTGCATGCGAGAGGCACGGGGATCGATGCCCGGGCTCTCCAAACAACATTTACTGCAATAAGCTCAAAGTCCTCTTTTTGAATAGTAGTTTCAGCTTGTAGAAACATAAGCAAGTTTATTTTGAAATTTCACCGGCCAATATATTTTCGCTGATACCTGTGTTTTCAGCAGGTCTTAGGCTAGATGTTGTTCTTAATACATACTACATCAACAAACAAGGGGAGCCACAAGGAGACACAAGGAGACAGGTAGTGATGAGGCTGCGAGTGACGTCCCCTTGGCCTTGCTAGGCATCCCTCCCAGCTGCCGGCATAGACAGGTCCACATTTTGATGCTCAACCTATCTCAAGATTTTTATGGCCTCTTTCTAACAGGCTGGGCCAGGCATGCACCAAAGCTTATTGGCCACGGAATGTTTGGGACCGAGCTACAGCGCTAAACTTTAACATTGTCGCATATTGGAAATAATGAGGATATGGGGCCATTTTGCTGAACAGCCACAAGTTTCGTCGTACTGATATGAAGAGATTTTAAAAGGTCCTCATGGTGGTTTGGGGGAGGGGGGGGGGGCGTCGTAGTCAACATGGTAGAGCGCACTTTGCATGCAAGCGGTACCGGGATCTATGCGCGGCATTTCCAAACAACTTTTACTGCAATAAGCTCAAAGTTCACTTTTAGATAGTAGTTTCAGGCTTTAGAAAACATAAGAGGTTTTTTTAGATTCGCAGGCCAAGCAATATATATACATTTTTTCCCTCATTCCTTTTTCTATTAGCAGGCCTTAGGCTAGAAGGTTGTCCTTAATGTATAGTACATACTACAGCAAGGGGAGCTAGCTCAAAT
Organism: Liolophura sinensis; assembly: GCF_032854445.1. Classification (NCBI taxonomy): domain Eukaryota; kingdom Metazoa; phylum Mollusca; class Polyplacophora; order Chitonida; family Chitonidae; genus Liolophura; species Liolophura sinensis. Next base: position 6,574,057 of record NC_088307.1, read on the forward strand.
GGTAGGGTGCTCTCCTAGCATGCGAGAGGTACCGGGATCGATGCCCGGGTTCTCCAAGTAGTACATTGTTTTTGATCGTGTTGCACACCGTTTCAAGAAAGCCTACTCGTCCAAACCATTCACCAATTCTATTGTTTATGATGACTGAGAAGCCAGGTACATAGGTGTGCAGCACCACATCCTATTTTCCTTAACAGTCACAAGATTCGTCTTACTCATATGGGGATACGTGGAAAATTCTACATGGGGGGCTAGCTCACATGGTAGAGCGCTCGCTTTGCATGCGAGAGGTACCGGGATCTATGCCCGGGCTCTCCAAACAACATTTACTGCAATAAGCTCAAAGTTCTCTTTTGAATAGTAGTTTCAGCTTGTAGAAACATAAGCAAGCTTATTTTGAAATTTCACCGGCCAATATATTTTCGCTGATACCTGTGTTTTCAGCAGGTCTTAGGCTAGATGTTGTTCTAAATACATACTACATCAACAAACAAGGGCAGCCACAAGGAGACACAAGGAGACAGGTAGTGATGAGGCTGCGAGTGACGTCCCCTTGGCCTTGCTAGGCATCCCTCCCAGCTGCCGGCATAGACAGGTCCACATTTTGATGCTCAACCTATCTCAAGATTTTTATGGCCTCTTTCTAACAGGCTGGGCCAGGCATGCACCAAAGCTTATTGGCCACGGAATGTGGGACTGAGCTACAGCGCTAAACTTTAACACTGTCGCATATTGGAAATAATGGGGATATGGGGCCATTTTGCTGAACAGCCACAAGTTTCGTCGTACTGATATGAAGAGATTTTAAAAGGTTCTCATGATGGTTTGGGGGAGGGAGGGTGGCGTCGTAGTTTACATGGTAGAGCGCGCTTTGCATGCAAGGGGTACCGGGATCGATGCGCGGCATTTCCAAACAACTTTTACTGCAATAAGCTCAAAGTTCACTTTTAGATAGTAGTTTCAGGCTTTAGAAAACATAAGAGGGTTTTTTTAAGATTCGCAGGCCAAGCAATATATATACATTTTTTCATTCATTCCTTTTTCTATTAGCAGGCCTTAGGCTAGAAGGTTTCCTTAATGTATACTACATACTCCAGCAAGGGGAGCTAGCTCAAATGGTAGAGCGCTCGCTTAGCATGCGAGAGGTACCGGGATCGATGCCCTGGTTCTCCAAGTAGTACACTGTTTTTGGTCGTGTTGCACACCGTTTCAAGAAAGCCTACTCGTCCAAACCATTCACCAATTCTGATGTTTATGATGACTGAGAAGCCAGGTACATAAGTGTGCAGCACCACATCCTATTTTCCTTAACAGCCACAAGATTCGTCTTACTCATATGGGGATACGTGGAAAATTCTTCATGGGGGGCTAGCTCACATGGTAGAGCGCTCGCTTTGCATGCGAGAGGTACCGGGATCGATGCCCGGGCTCTCCAAACAACATTTACTGCAATAAGCTCAAAGTTCTCTTTTGAATAGTAGTTTCAGCTTGTAGAAACATAAGCAAGTTTATTTTGAAATTTCACCGGCCAATACATTTTCGCTGATACCTGTGTGTTTTCAGCAGGTCTTAGGCTAGATGTTGTTCTTAATACATACTACATCAACAAACAAGGGGAGACACAAGGAGACAGGTAATGATGAGGCTGCGAGTGACGTCCCCTTGGCCTTGCTAGGCATCCCTCCCAGCTGCCGGCATAGACAGGTCCACATTTTGATGCTCAACCTATGTCAAGATTTTTATGGCCTCTTTCTAACAGGCTGGGCCAGGCATGCACCAAAGCTTATTGGCCACGGAATGTTTAGGACTGAGCTACAGCGCTAAACTTTAACACTGTCGCATATTGGAAATAATGGGGATATGGGGTCATTTTGCTGAACAGCCACAAGTTTCGTCGTACTGATATGAAGAAATTTTAAAAGGTTCTCATGGTGGTTTGGGGGAGGGAGGGTGGCGTCGTAGTTTACATGGTAGAGCGCGCTTTGCATGCAAGCGGTACCGGGATCGATGCGCGGCATTTCCAAACAACTTTTACTGCAATAAGCTCAAAGTTCACTTTTAGATAGTAGTTTCAGGCTTTAGAAAACATAAGAGGGTTTTTTTAAGATTCGCAGGCCAAGCAATATATATACATTTTTTCACTCATTCCTTTTTCTATTAGCAGGCCTTAGGCTAGAAGGTTTCCTTAATGTATACTACATACTCCAGCAAGGGGAGCTAGCTCAAATGGTAGAGCGCTCGCTTAGCATGCGAGAGGTACCGGGATCGATGCCCGGGTTCTCCAAGTAGTACACTGTTTTTGGTCGTGTTGCACACCGTTTCAAGAAAGCCTACTCGTCCAAACCATTCACCAATTCTGATGTTTATGATGACTGAGAAGCCAGGTACATAAGTGTGCAGCACCACATCCTATTTTCCTTAACAGCCACAAGATTCGTCTTACTCATATGGGGATACGTGGAAAATTCTTCATGGGGGGCTAGCTCATATGGTAGAGCGCTCGCTTTGCATGCGAGAGGTACCGGGATCGATGCCCGGGCTCTCCAAACAACATTTACTGCAATAAGCTCAAAGTTCTCTTTTGAATAGTAGTTTCAGCTTGTAGAAACATAAGCAAGTTTATTTTGAAATTTCACCGGCCAATATATTTTCGCTGATACCTGTGTGTTTTCAGCAGGTCTTAGGCTAGATGTTGTTCTTAATACATACTACATCAACAAACAAGGGGAGACACAAGGAGACAGGTAATGATGAGGCTGCGAGTGACGTCCCCTTGGCCTTGCTAGGCATCCCTCCCAGCTGCCGGCTTAAACAGGTCCACATTTTGATGCTCAACCTATCTCAAGATTTTTATGGCCTCTTTCTAACAGGCTGGGCCAGGCATGCACCAAAGCTTATTGGCCACGGAATGTTTGGGACTTAGCTACAGCGCTAAACTTTAACACTGTCGCATATTGGAAATAATGGGGATATGGGGCCATTTTGCTGAACAGCCACAAGTTTCGTCGTACTGATATGAAGAGATTTTAAAAGGTTCTCAATGATGGTTTGGGGGAGGGAGGGTGGCGTCGTAGTTTACATGGTAGAGCGCGCTTTGCATGCAAGCGGTACCGGGATCGATGCGCGGCATTTCCAAACAACTTTTACTGCAATAAGCTCAAAGTTCACTTTTAGATAGTAGTTTCAGGCTTTAGAAAACATAAGAGGGTTTTTTTAAGATTCGCAGGCCAAGCAATATATATACATTTTTTCATTCATTCCTTTTTCTATTAGCAGGCCTTAGCTAGAAGGTTTCCTTAATGTATACTACATACTCCAGCAAGGGGAGCTAGCTCAAATGGTAGAGCGCTCGCTTAGCATGCGAGAGGTACCCGGATCGATGCCCTGGTTCTCCAAGTAGTACACTGTTTTTGGTCGTGTTGCACACCGTTTCAAGAAAGCCTACTCGTCCAAACCATTCACCAATTCTGATGTTTATGATGACTGAGAAGCCAGGTACATAAGTGTGCAGCACCACATCCTATTTTCCTTAACAGCCACAAGATTCGTCTTACTCATATGGGGATACGTGGAAAATTCTTCATGGGGGGCTAGCTCACATGGTAGAGCGCTCGCTTTGCATGCGAGAGGTACCGGGATCGATGCCCGGGCTCTCCAAACAACATTTACTGCAATAAGCTCAAAGTTCTCTTTTGAATAGTAGTTTCAGCTTGTAGAAACATAAGCAAGTTTATTTTGAAATTTCACCGGCCAATACATTTTCGCTGATACCTGTGTGTTTTCAGCAGGTCTTAGGCTAGATGTTGTTCTTAATACATACTACATCAACAAACAAGGGGAGACACAAGGAGACAGGTAATGATGAGGCTGCGAGTGACGTCCCCTTGGCCTTGCTAGGCATCCCTCCCAGCTGCCGGCATAGACAGGTCCACATTTTGATGCTCAACCTATCTCAAGATTTTTATGGCCTCTTTCTAACAGGCTGGGCCAGGCATGCACCAAAGCTTATTTGCCACGGAATGTTTGGGACTTAGCTACAGCGCTAAACTTTAACACTGTCGCATATTGGAAATAATGGGGATATGGGGCCATTTTGCTGAACAGCCACAAGTTTCGTCGTACTGATATGAAGAGATTTTAAAAGGTTCTCATGATGGTTTGGGGGAGGGAGGGTGGCGTCGTAGTTTACATGGTAGAGCGCGCTTTGCATGCAAGCGGTACCGGGATCTATGCGCGGCATTTCCAAACAACTTTTACTGCAATAAGCTCAAAGTTCACTTTTAGATAGTAGTTTCAGGCTTTAGAAAACATAAGAGGGTTTTTTTTAGATTCGCAGGCCAAGCAATATATATACATTTTTTCACTCATTCCTTGTTCTATTAGCAGGCCTTAGGCTAGAAGGTTTCCTTAACGTATACTACATACTCCAGCAAGGGGAGCTAGCTCAAATGGTAGAGCGCTCGCTTAGCATGCGAGAGGTACCGGGATCGATGCCCGGGTTCTCCAAGTAGTACATTGTTTTTGATCGTGTTGCACACCGTTTCAAGAAAGCCTACTCGTCCAAACCATTCACCAATTCTGAAGTTTATAATGACTGAGAAGCCAGGTACATAAGTGTGCAGCACCACATCCTATTTTCCTTAACAGCCACAAGATTCGTCTTACTCATATGGGGATACGTGGAAAATTCTTCATGGGGGGCTAGCTAACATGGTAGAGCGCTCGCTTTGCATGCGAGAGGCACGGGGATCGATGCCCGGGCTCTCCAAACAACATTTACTGCAATAAGCTCAAAGTTCTCTTTTGAATAGTAGTTTCAGCTTGTAGAAACATAAGCAAGTTTATTTTGAAATTTCACCGGCCAATACATTTTCGCTGATACCTGTGTTTTCAGCAGGTCTTAGGCTAGATGTTGTTCTTAATACATACTACATCAACAAACAAGGGGAGCCACAAGGAGACACAAGGAGACAGGTAGTGATGAGGCTGCGAGTGACGTCCCCTTGGCCTTGCTAGGCATCCCTCCCAGCTGCCGGCATAGACAGGTCCACATTTTGATGCTCAACCTATGTCAAGATTTTTATGGCCTCTTTCTAACAGGCTGGGCCAGGCATGCACCAAAGCTTATTGGCCACGGAATGTTTGGGACCGAGCTACAGCGCTAAACTTTAACATTGTCGCATATTGGAAATAATGAGGATATGGGGCCATTTTGCTGAACAGCCACAAGTTTCGTTGTACTGATATGAAGAGATTTTAAAAGGTTCTCATGGTGGCTTGGGGGAGGGGGGGCGTGGTAGTCAACATGGTAGAGCGCGCTTTGCATGCAAGCGGTACCGGGATCGATGCGCGGCATTTCCAAACAACTTTTCCTGCAAAGAGCTCAAAGTTCACTTTTAGATAGTAGTTTCAGGCTTTAGAAAACATAAGAGGGGTTTTTTTAGATTCGCAGGCCAAGCAATATATGTATATTTTTTCGCTCATTCCTTTTCTATTAGCAGGCCTTAGGCTAGAAGGTTGTCCTTAATGTATAGTACATACTACAGCAAGGGGAGCTAGCTCAAATGGTAGGGTGCTCTCCTAGCATGCGAGAGGTACCGGGATCGATGCCCGGGTTCTCCAAGTAGTACATTGTTTTTGATCGTGTTGCACACCGTTTCAAGAAAGCCTACTCGTCCAAACCATTCACCAATTCTATTGTTTATGATGACTGAGAAGCCAGGTACATAGGTGTGCAGCACCACATCCTATTTTCCTTAACAGTCACAAGATTCGTCTTAGTCATATGGGGATACGTGGAAAATTCTACATGGGGGGCTAGCTCACATGGTAGAGCGCTCGCTTTGCATGCGAGAGGTACCGGGATCTATGCCCGGGCTCTCCAAACAACATTTACTGCAATAAGCTCAAAGTTCTCTTTTGAATAGTAGTTTCAGCTTGTAGAAACATAAGTTTATTTTGAAATTTCACCGGCCAATATATTTTCGCTGATACCTGTGTTTTCAGCAGGTCTTAGGCTAGATGTTGTTCTAAATACATACTACATCAACAAACAAGGGCAGCCACAAGGAGACACAAGGAGACAGGTAGTGATGAGGCTGCGAGTGACGTCCCCTTGGCCTTGCTAGGCATCCCTCCCAGCTGCCGGCATAGACAGGTCCACATTTTGATGCTCAACCTATCTCAAGATTTTTATGGCCTCTTTCTAACAGGCTGGGCCAGGCATGCCCAAAGCTTATTGGCCACGGAATGTTTGGGACTGAGCTACAGCGCTAAACTTTAACATTGTCGCATATTGGGAATATTGAGGATATGGGGCCATTTTGCTGAACAGCCACAAGTTTCGTCGTACTGATATGAAGAGATTTTAAAAGGTTCTCATGGTGGTTTGGGGGAGGGGGGGGGGGGGGCGTCGTAGTCAACATGGTAGAGCGCGCTTTGCATGCAAGCGGTACCGGGATCGATGAGCGGCATTTCCAAACAACTTTTCCTGCAATGAGCTCAAAGTTCACTTTTAGATAGTAGTTTCAGGCTTTAGAAAACATAAGAGGGGTTTTTTTTAGATTCGCAGGCCAAGCAATATATATATATTTTTTCGCTCATTCCTTTTCTATTAGCAGACCTTAGGCTAGAAGGTTGTTGTTAATGTATACTACATACTCCAGCAAGGGGAGCTAGCTCAAATGGTAGAGCGCTCGCTTAGCATGCGAGAGGTACCAGGATCGATGCCCGGGTTCTCCAAGTAGTACATTGTTTTTGATCGTGTTGCACACCGTTTCAAGAAAGCCTACTCGTCCAAACCATTCACCAATTCTGATGTTTATGATGACTGAGAAGCCAGGTACATAGGTGTGCAGCACCACATCCTATTTTCCTTAACAGCCACAAGATTCGTCTTACTCATATGGGGATACGTGGAAAATTCTTCATGGGGGGGCTAGCTCACATGGTAGAGCGCTCGCTTTGCATGCGAGAGGTACCGGGATCGATGCCCGGGCTCTCCAAACAACATTTTCTGCAATAAGCTCAAAGTTCTCTTTTGAATAGTAGTTTCAGCTTGTAGAAACATAAGCAAGTTTATTTTGAAATTTCACCGGCCAATATATTTTCGCTGATACCTGTGTTTTCAGCAGGTCTTAGGCTAGATGTTGTTCTTAATACATACTACATCAACAAACAAGGGGAGCCACAAGGAGACACAAGGAGACAGGTAGTGATGAGGCTGCAAGTGACGTCCCCTTGGCCTTGCTAGGCATCCCTCCCAGCTGCCGGCATAGACAGGTTGACATTTTGATGCTCAACCTATGTCAAGATTTTGATGGCCTCTTTCTTACAGGCTGGGCCAGGCATGCACCAAAGCTTATTGGCCACGGAATGTTTGGGACTGAGCTACAGCGCTAAACTTTAACATTGTCGCATATTGGGAATATTGAGGATATGGGGCCATTTTGCTGAACAGCCACAAGTTTCGTCGTACTGATATGAAGAGATTTTAAAAGGTTCTCATGGTGGTTTGGGGGAGGGGGGGGGGGGTGCGGCGTAGTCAACATGGTAGAGCGCGCTTTGCATGCAAGCGGTACCGGGATCGATGCGCGGCATTTCCAAACAACTTTTTCTGCAATAAGCTCAAAGTTCACTTTTAGATAGTAGTTTCAGGCTTTAGAAAACATAAGAGGGTTTTTTTTAGATTCGCTGGCAAAGCAATATATATATATTTTTTCGCTCATTCCTTTTTCTATTAGCAGGCCTTAGGCTAGAAGGTTGTCCTAAATGTATACTACATACTACAGCAAGGGGAGCTAGCTCAAATGGTAGAGCGCTCGCTTAGCATGCGAGAGGTACCAGGATCGATGCCCGGGTTCTCCAAGTAGTACATTGTTTTTGATCGTGTTGCACACCGTTTCAAGAAAGCCTACTCGTCCAAACCATTCACCAATTCTGATGTTTATAATGACTGAGAAGCCAGGTACATAAGTGTGCAGCACCACATCCTATTTTCCTTAACAGCCACAAGATTCGTCTTACTCATATGGGGATACGTGGAAAATTCTTCATGGGGGGCTAGCTCACATGGTAGAGCGCTCGCTTTGCATGCGAGAGGCACCGGGATCGATGCCCGGGCTCTCCAAACAACATTTACTGCAATAAGCTCAAAGTCCTCTTTTGAATAGTAGTTTCAGCTTGTAGAAACATAAGCAAGTTTAATTTGAAATTTCACCGGCCAATATATTTTCGCTGATACCTGTGTTTTCAGCAGGCCTTAGGCTAGATGTTGTTCTTAATACATACTACATCAACAAACAAGGGGAGCCACAAGGAGACACAAGGAGACAGGTAGTGATGAGGCTGCGAGTGACGTCCCCTTGGCCTTGCTAGGCATCCCTCCCAGCTGCCGGCATAGACAGGTCCACATTTTGATGCTCAACCTATGTCAAGATTTTTTGGCCTCTTTCTAACAACCTGGGCCAGGCATGCACCAAAGCTTATTGGCCACGGAATGTTTGGGGCCGAGCTACAGCGCTAAACTTTAACATTGTCGCATATTGGAAATAATGAGGATATGGGGCCATTTTGCTGAACAGCCACAAGTTTCGTCGTACTGATATGAAGAGATTTTAAAAGGTTCTCATGGTGGTTTGGGGGAGGGGGGGCGTCGTAGTCAACATGGTAGAGCGCGCTTTGCATGCAAGGGGTACCGGGATCGATGCGCGGCATTTCCAAACAACTTTTCCTGCAATGAGCTTAAAGTTCACTTTAAGATTGTAGTTTCAGGCTTTAGAAAACATAAGAGGGTTTTTTTTAGATTCGCACGCCAAGCAATATATATACATTTTTTCACTCATTCCTTTTCTATTAGCGGGCCTTAGGCTAGAAGGTTTCCTTAATGTATACTACATACTCCAGCAAGGGGAGCTAGCTCAAATGGTAGAGCGCTCGCTTAGCATGCGAGAGGTACCGGGATCGATGCCCGGGTTCTCCAAGTAGTACATTGTTTTTGATCGTGTTGCACACCGTTTCAAGAAAGCCTACTCGTCCAAACCATTCACCAATTCTGATGTTTATGATGACTGAGAAGCCAGGTACATAGGTGTGCAGCACCACATCCTATTTTCCTTAACAGCCACAAGATTCGTCTTACTCATATGGGGATACGTGGAAAATTCTTCATGGGGGGGCTAGCTCACATGGTAGAGCGCTCGCTTTGCATGCGAGAGGTACCGGGATCGATGCCCGGGCTCTCCAAACAACATTTTCTGCAATAAGCTCAAAGTTCTCTTTTGAATAGTAGTTTCAGCTTGTAGAAACATAAGCAAGTTTATTTTGAAATTTCACCGGCCAATATATTTTCGCTGATACCTGTGTTTTCAGCAGGTCTTAGGCTAGATGTTGTTCTTAATACATACTACATCAACAAACAAGGGGAGCCACAAGGAGACACAAGGAGACAGGTAGTGATGAGGCTGCGAGTGACGTCCCCTTGGCCTTGCTAGGCATCCCTCCCAGCTGCCGGCATAGACAGGTCGACATTTTGATGCTCAACCTATGTCAAGATTTTGATGGCCTCTTTCTTACAGGCTGGGCCAGGCATGCACCAAAGCTTATTGGCCACGGAATGTTTGGGACTGAGCTACAGCGCTAAACTTTAACATTGTCGCATATTGGGAATATTGAGGATATGGGGCCATTTTGCTGAACAGCCACAAGTTTCGTCGTACTGATATGAAGAGATTTTAAAAGGTTCTCATGGTGGTTTGGGGGAGGGGGGGGGGGGCGTCGTAGTCAACATGGTAGAGCGCGCTTTGCATGCAAGCGGTACCGGGATCGATGAGCGGCATTTCCAAACAACTTTTCCTGCAATGAGCTCAAAGTTCACTTTTAGATAGTAGTTTCAGGCTTTAGAAAACATAAGAGGGGTTTTTTTTAGATTCGCAGGCCAAGCAATATATATATATTTTTTCGCTCATTCCTTTTCTATTAGCAGACCTTAGGCTAGAAGGTTGTTCTTAATGTATACTACATACTCCAGCAAGGGGAGCTAGCTCAAATGGTAGAGCGCTCGCTTAGCATGCGAGAGGTACCGGGATCGATGCCCGGGTTCTCCAAGTAGTACATTGTTTTTGATCGTGTTGCACACCGTTTCAAGAAAGCCTACTCGTCCAAACCATTCACCAATTCTGATGTTTATGATGACTGAGAAGCCAGGTACATAGGTGTGCAGCACCACATCCTATTTTCCTTAACAGCCACAAGATTCGTCTTACTCATATGGGTATACGTGGAAAATTCTTCATGGGGGGGCTAGCTCACATGGTAGAGCGCTCGCTTTGCATGCGAGAGGTACCGGGATCGATGCCCGGGCTCTCCAAACAACATTTTCTGCAATAAGCTCAAAGTTCTCTTTTGAATAGTAGTTTCAGCTTGTAGAAACATAAGCAAGTTTATTTTGAAATTTCACCGGCCAATATATTTTCGCTGATACCTGTGTTTTCAGCAGGTCTTAGGCTAGATGTTGTTCTAAATACATACTACATCAACAAACAAGGGCAGCCACAAGGAGACACAAGGAGACAGGTAGTGATGAGGCTGCGAGTGACGTCCCCTTGGCCTTGCTAGGCATCCCTCCCAGCTGCCGGCATAAACAGGTCCACATTTTGATGCTCAACCTATCTCAAGATTTTTATGGCCTCTTTCTAACAGGCTGGGCCAGGCATGCACCAAAGCTTATTGGCCACGGAATGTGGGACTGAGCTACAGCGCTAAACTTTAACACTGTCGCATATTGGAAATAATGGGGATATGGGGCCATTTTGCTGAACAGCCACAAGTTTCGTCGTACTGATATGAAGAGATTTTAAAAGGTTCTCATGATGGTTTGGGGGAGGTAGGGTGGCGTCGTAGTTTACATGGTAGAGCGCGCTTTGCATGCAAGCGGTACCGGGATCTATGCGCGGCATTTCCAAACAACTTTTACTGCAATAAGCTCAAAGTTCACTTTTAGATAGTAGTTTCAGGCTTTAGAAAACATAAGAGGGTTTTTTTTAGATTCGCAGGCCAAGCAATATATATACATTTTTTCACTCATTCCTTTTTCTATTAGCAGGCCTTAGGCTAGAAGGTTTCCTTAACGTATACTACATATTCCAGCAAGGGGAGCTAGCTCAAATGGTAGAGCGCTCGCTTAGCATGCGAGAGGTACCGGGATCGATGCCCGGTTTCTCCAAGTAGTACATTGTTTTTGATCGTGTTGCACACCGTTTCAAGAAAGCCTACTCGTCCAAACCATTCACCAATTCTGATGTTTATAATGACTGAGAAGCCAGGTACATAAGTGTGCAGCACCACATCCTATTTTCCTTAACAGCCACAAGATTCGTCTTACTCATATGGGGATACGTGGAAAATTCTTCATGGGGGGCTAGCTCACATGGTAGAGCGCTCGCTTTGCATGCGATAGGTACCGGGATCGATGCCCGGGCTCTCCAAACAACATTTACTGCAATAAGCTCAAAGTCCTCTTTTGAATAGTAGTTTCAGCTTGTAGAAACATAAGCAAGTTTAATTTGAAATTTCACCGGCCAATATATTTTCGCTGATACCTGTGTTTTCAGCAGGTCTTAGGCTAGATGTTGTTCTTAATACATACTACATCAACAAACAAGGGGAGCCACAAGGAGACACAAGGAGACAGGTAGTGATGAGGCTGCGAGTGACGTCCCCTTGGCCTTGCTAGGCATCCCTCCCAGCTGCCGGCATAGACAGGTCCACATTTTGATGCTCAACCTATGTCAAGATTTTTTGGCCTCTTTCTAACAGCCTGGGCCAGGCATGCACCAAAGCTTATTGGCCACGGAATGTTTGGGGCCGAGCTACAGCGCTAAACTTTAACATTGTCGCATATTGGAAATAATGAGGATATGGGGCCATTTAGCTGAACAGCCACAAGTTTCGTCGTACTGATATGAAGAGATTTTAAAAGGTTCTCATGGTGGTTTGGGGGAGGGGGGGCGTCGTAGTCAACATGGTAGAGCGCGCTTTGCATGCAAGGGGTACCGGGATCGATGCGCGGCATTTCCAAACAACTTTTCCTGCAATGAGCTCAAAGTTCACTTTAAGATTGTAGTTTCAGGCTTTAGAAAACATAAGAGGGTTTTTTTAGATTCGCACGCCAAGCAATATATATACATTTTTTTCACTCATTCCTTTTCTATTAGCGGGCCTTAGGCTAGAAGGTTTCCTTAATGTATACTACATACTCCAGCAAGGGGAGCTAGCTCAAATGGTAGAGCGCTCGCTTAGCATGCGAGAGGTACCGGGATCGATGCCCGGGTTCTCCAAGTAGTACATTGTTTTTGATCGTGTTGCACACCGTTTCAAGAAAGCCTACTCGTCCAAACCATTCACCAATTCTGATGTTTATGATGATTGAGAAGCCAGGTACATAGGTGTGCAGCACCACATCCTATTTTCCTTAACAGCCACAAGATTCGTCTTACTCATATGGGGATACGTGGAAAATTCTTCATGGGGGGGCTAGCTCACATGGTAGAGCGCTCGCTTTGCATGCGAGAGGTACCGGGATCGATGCCCGGGCTCTCCAAACAACATTTTCTGCAATAAGCTCAAAGTTCTCTTTTGAATAGTAGTTTCAGCTTGTAGAAACATAAGCAAGTTTATTTTGAAATTTCACCGGCCAATATATTTTCGCTGATACCTGTGTTTTCAGCAGGTCTTAGGCTAGATGTTGTTCTTAATACATACTACATCAACAAACAAGGGGAGCCACAAGGAGACACAAGGAGACAGGTAGTGATGAGGCTGCGAGTGACGTCCCCTTGGCCTTGCTAGGCATCCCTCCCAGCTGCCGGCATAGACAGGTCGACATTTTGATGCTCAACCTATGTCAAGATTTTGATGGCCTCTTTCTTACAGGCTGGGCCAGGCATGCACCAAAGCTTATTGGCCACGGAATGTTTGGGACTGAGCTACAGCGCTAAACTTTAACATTGTCGCATATTGGGAATATTGAGGATATGGGGCCATTTTGCTGAACAGCCACAAGTTTCGTCGTACTGATATGAAGAGATTTTAAAAGGTTCTCATGGTGGTTTGGGGGAGGGGGGGGGGGCGTCGTAGTCAACATGGTAGAGCGCGCTTTGCATGCAAGCGGTACCGGGATCGATGAGCGGCATTTCCAAACAACTTTTCCTGCAATGAGCTCAAAGTTCACTTTTAGATAGTAGTTTCAGGCTTTAGAAAACATAAGAGGGGTTTTTTTTAGATTCGCAGGCCAAGCAATATATATATATTTTTTCGCTCATTCCTTTTCTATTAGCAGACCTTAGGCTAGAAGGTTGTTCTTAATGTATACTACATACTTCAGCAAGGGGAGCTAGCTCAAATGGTAGAGCGCTCGCTTAGCATGCGAGAGTTACCGGGATCGATGCCCGGGTTCTCCAAGTAGTACATTGTTTTTGATCGTGTTGCACACCGTTTCAAGAAAGCCTACTCGTCCAAACCATTCACCAATTCTGATGTTTATGATGACTGAGAAGCCAGGTACATAGGTGTGCAGCACCACATCCTATTTTCCTTAACAGCCACAAGATTCGTCTTACTCATATGGGTATACGTGGAAAATTCTTCATGGGGGGGCTAGCTCACATGGTAGAGCGCTCGCTTTGCATGCGAGAGGTACCGGGATCGATGCCCGGGCTCTCCAAACAACATTTTCTGCAATAAGCTCAAAGTTCTCTTTTGAATAGTAGTTTCAGCTTGTAGAAACATAAGCAAGTTTATTTTGAAATTTCACCGGCCAATATATTTTCGCTGATACCTGTGTTTTCAGCAGGTCTTAGGCTAGATGTTGTTCTTAATACATACTACATCAACAAACAAGGGGAGCCACAAGGAGACACAAGGAGACAGGTAGTGATGAGGCTGCGAGTGACGTCCCCTTGGCCTTGCTAGGCATCCCTCCCAGCTGCCGGCATAGACAGGTCGACATTTTGATGCTCAACCTATGTCAAGATTTTGATGGCCTCTTTCTTACAGGCTGGGCCAGGCATGCACCAAAGCTTATTGGCCACGGAATGTTTGGGACTGAGCTACAGCGCTAAACTTTAACATTGTCGCATATTGGGAATATTGAGGATATGGGGCCATTTTGCTGAACAGCCACAAGTTTCGTCGTACTGATATGAAGAGATTTTAAAAGGTTCTCATGGTTGGTTTGGGGGAGGGGGGGGGGGGTGCGGCGTAGTCAACATGGTAGAGCGCGCTTTGCATGCAAGCGGTACCGGGATCGATGCGCGGCATTTCCAAACAACTTTTTCTGCAATAAGCTCAAAGTTCACTTTTAGATAGTAGTTTCAGGCTTTAGAAAACATAAGAGGGTTTTTTTTAGATTCGCAGGCAAAGCAATATATATATATTTTTTCGCTCATTCCTTTTCTATTAGCAGGCCTTAGGCTAGAAGGTTGTCCTAAATGTATACTACATACTCCAGCAAGGGGAGCTAGCTCAAATGGTAGAGCGCTCGCTTAGCATGCGAGAGGTACCAGTATCGATGCCCGGGTTCGCCAAGTAGTACATTGTTTTTGATCCTGTTGCACACCGTTTCAAGAAAGCCTACTCGTCCAAACCATTCACCAATTCTGATGTTTATAATGACTAAGAAGCCAGGTACATAAGTGTGCAGCACCACATCCTATTTGCCTTAACAGCCACAAGATTCGTCTTAGTCATATGGGGATACGTGGAAAATTCTTCATAGGGGGCTAGCTCACATGGTAGAGCGCTCGCTTTGCATGCGAGAGGTACCGGGATCGATGCCCGGGCTCTCCAAACAACATTTACTGCAATAAGCTTAAAGTTCTCTTTTGAATAGTAGTTTCAGCTTGTAGAAACATAAGCAAGTTTATTTTGAAATTTCACCGGCCAATATATTTTCGCTGATACCTGTGTTTTCAGCAGGTCTTAGGCTAGATGTTGTTCTTAATACATACTGCATCAACAAACAAGGGGAGCCACAAGGAGACACAAGGAGACAGGTAGTGATGAGGCTGCGAGTGACGTCCCCTTGGCCTTGCTAGGCATCCCTCCCAGCTGCCGGCATAGACAGGTCCACATTTTGATGCTCAACCTATCTCAAGATTTTTATGGCCTCTTTCTAACAGGCTGGGCCAGGCATGCACCAAAGCTTAATTGGCCCACGGAATGTTTAGGACTGAGCTACAGCGCTAAACTTTAACACTGTCGCATATTGGAAATAATGGGGATATGGGGTCATTTTACTGAACAGCCCACAAGTTTCGTCGTACTGATATGAAGAAATTTTAAAAGGTTCTCATGATGGTTTTGGGGGATGGAGGGTGGCGTCGTAGTTTACATGGTAGAGCGCGCTTTGCATGCAAGCGGTACCGGATCGATGCGCGGCATTTCCAAACAACTTTTTCTGCAATAAGCTCAAAGTTCACTTTTAGATAGTAGTTTCAGGCTTTAGAAAACATAAGAGGGTTTTTTTAAGATTCGCAGGCCAAGCAATATATATACATTTTTCACTCATTCCTTTTTCTATTAGCAGGCCTTAGGCTAGAAGGTTTCCTTAATGTATACTACATACTCCAGCAAGGGGAGCTAGCTCAAATGGTAGAGCGCTCGCTTAGCATGCGAGAGGTACCGGGATCGATGCCCGGGTTCTCCAAGCAGTACAATGTTTTTGGTCGTGTTGCACACCGTTTCAAGAAGCCTACTCGTCCAAACCATTCACCAATTCTGATGTTTATGATGACTGAGAAGCCAGGTACATAAGTGTGCAGCACCACATCCTATTTTCCTTAACAGCCACAAGATTCGTCTTACTCATATGGGGATACGTGGAAAATTCTTCATGGGGGGCTAGCTCCACATGGTAGAGCGCTCGCTTTGCATGCGAGAGGCACCGGGATCGATGCCCGGGCTCTCCAAACAACATTTACTGCAATAAGCTCAAAGTTCTCTTTTGAATAGTAGTTTCAGCTTTGTAGAAACATAAGCAAGTTTATTTTGAAATTTCACCGGCCAATATATTTTCGCTGATACCTGTGTTTTCAGCAGGTCTTAGGCTAGATGTTGTTCTTAATACATACTGCATCAACAAACAAGGGGAGCCACAAGGAGACACAAGGAGACGGGTAGTGATGAGGCTGCGAGTGACGTCCCCTTGGCCTTGCTAGGCATCCCTCCCAGCTGCCGGCATAGACAGGTCCACATTTTGATGCTCAACCTATGTCAAGATTTTGATGGCCTCTTTCTTACATGCTGGGCCAGGCACCAAAGCTTATTGGCCACGGAATGTTTGGGACTGAGCTACAGCGCTAAACTTTAACACTGTCGCATATTGGAAATAATGGGGATATGGGGCCATTTTGCTGAACAGCCACAAGTTTCGTCGTACTGATATGAAGAAGAGATTTTAAAAGGTTCTCATGGTGGTTTGGGGGGAGGGGGGGGGGGGGTGTCGTAGTCAACATGGTAGAGCGCGCTTTGCATGCAAGCGGTACCGGGATCGATGCGCGGCATTTCCAAACAACTTTTACTGCAATGAGCTCAAAGTTCACTTTTAGATAGTAGTTTCAGGCTTTAGAAAACATAAGAGGGTTTTATTTTTAGATTAGCAGGCCAAGCAATATATATATATTTTTTCGCTCATTCCTTTTCTATTAGCAGGCCTTAGGCTAGAAGGTTGTCCTAAATGTATACTACATACTCCAGCAAGGGGAGCTAGCTCAAAAGGTAGAGCGCTCGCTTAGCATGCGAGAGGTACCAGGATTGATGCCCGGGTTCGCCAAGTAGTACATTGTTTTTGATCCTGTTGCACACCGTTTCAAGAAAGCCTACTCGTCCAAACCATTCACCAATTCTGATGTTTATAATGACTAAGAAGCCAGGTACATAAGTGTGCAGCACCACATCCTATTTTCCTTAACAGCCACAAGATTCGTCTTACTCATATGGGGATACGTGGAAAATTCTTCATGGGGGGCTAGCTCACATGGTAGAGCGAGAGAGGTACCGGGATCGATGCCCGGGCTCTCCAAACAACATTTACTGCAATAAGCTTCAAAGTCCTCTTTTGAATAGTAGTTTCAGCTTGAAGAAACATAAGCAAGTTTATTTTGAAATTTCACCGGCCAATATATTTTCGTTGATACCTGTGTTTTCAGCAGGTCTTAGGCTAGATGTTGTTCTTAATACATACTACATCAACAAACAAGGGAGCCACAAGGAGACACAAGGAGACAGGCACTGATGAGGCTGCGAGTGACGTCCCCTTGGCCTTGCTAGGCATCCCTCCAAGCTGCCGGCATAGACAGGTCCACATTTTGATGCTCAACCTATGTCAAGATTTTTATGGCCTCTTTCTAACAGGCTGGGCCAGGCATGCACCAAAGCTTATTGGCCACGGAATGTTTGGGACTGAGCTACAGCGCTAAACTTTAACACTGTCGCATATTGGAAATAATGGGGATATGGGGCCATTTTGCTTTGCATGCAAGCGGTACCGGGATCGATGCGCGGCATTTCCAAACAACTTTTTCTGCAATAAGCTCAAAGTTCACTTTTAGATAGTAGTTTCAGGCTTTAGAAAACATAAGAGGGTTTTTTTTAGATTCGCAGGCAAAGCAATATATATATATTTTTTTCGCTCATTCCTTTTCTATTAGCAGGCCTTAGGCTAGAAGGTTGTCCTTAATGTATACTACATACTCCAGCAAGGGAAGCTAGCTCAAATTTTAGAGCGCTCGCTTAGCATGCGAGAGGTACCGGGATCGATGCCCGGGTTCGCCAAGTAGTACATTGTTTTTGATCGTGTTGCACAACCGTTTCAAGAAAGCCTACTCGTCCAAACCATTCACCAATTCTGATGTTTATAATGACTAAGAAGCCAGGTACATAAGTGTGCAGCACCACATCCTATTTTCCTTAACAGCCACAAGATTCGTCTTACTCATATGGGGATACGTGGAAAATTCTTCATGGGGGGGGCTAGCTCACATGGTAGAGCGCTCGCTTTGCATGCGAGAGGCACCGGGATCAATGCCCGGGCTCTCCAAACAACACTTACTGCAATAAGCTCAAAGTTCTCTTTTGAATAGTAGTTTCAGCTTGTAGAAACATAAGCAAATTTATTTTGAAATTTCACCGGCCAATATATTTTCGCTGATACCTGTGTTTTCAGCAGGTCTTAGGTTAGATGTCATTCACTTGATAACGATGCTAGTATCTGCATCGAAACGTTGTGTTTAAATAAACCAAGAAGTTGTACATCCATAAGAATGCCTTGTCCAGTGTAGATGTTGTTCTTAATACATACTACATCAACAAAACAAGGGGAGCCACAAGGAGACACAAGGAGACAGGTAGTGATGAGGCTGCGAGTGACGTCCCCTTGGCCTTGCTAGGCATCCCTCCCAGCTGCGGCATAGACAGGTCCACATTTTGATGCTCAACCTATGTCAAGATTTTTATGGCCTCTTTCTAACAGGCTGGGCCAGGCATGCACCAAAGCTTATTGGCCACGGAATGTTTGGGACCGAGCTACAGCGCAAAACTTTAACATTGTCGCATATTGGAAATAATCAGGATATGGGGCCATTTTGCTGAACAGCCACAAGTTTCGTCGTACTGATATGAAGAGATTTTAAAAGGTTCTCATGGTGGTTTGGGGGAGGGGGGGGCGTCGTAGTCAACATGGTAGAGCGCGCTTTTCATGCAAGCGGTACCGGGATCGATGCGCGGCATTTCCAAACAACATTTAATGCAATGAGCTCAAAGTTCACTTTTAGATAGTAGTTTCAGGCTTTAGAAAACATAAGAGGGTTTTTTATTAGATTCGCACGCCAAGCAATATATATACATTTTTTTACTCATTCCTTTTATATTAGCGGGCCTTAGGCTAGAAGGTTTCCTTAATGTATACTACATACTCCAGAAAAAGGAGCTAGCTCAAATGGTAGAGCGCTCGCTTAGCATGCGAGAGATACCGGGATCGATGCCCGGGATCTCCAAGTAGTACACTGTTTTTGGTCGTGTTGCACACCGTTTCAAGAAAGCCTACTCGTCCAAACCATTCACCAATTCTGATGTTTATGATGACTGAGAAGCCAGGTACATAGGTGTGCAGCACCACATCCTATTTTCCTTAACAGCCACAAGATTCGTCTTAGTCATATGGGGATACGTGGAAAATTCTTCATGGGGGGCTAGCTCACATGGTAGAGCGCTCGCTTTGCATGCGAGAGGTACCGGGATCGATGCCCGGGCTCTACAAACAACATTTACTGCAATAAGCTCAAAGTTCTCTTTTGAATAGTAGTTTCAGCTTGTAGAAACATAAGCAAGTTTATTTTGAAATTTCACCGGCCAATATATTTTCGCTGATACCTGTGTTTTCAGCAGGTCTTAGGCTAGATGTTGTTCTTAATGCATACTGCATCAACAAACAAAGGGAGCCACAAGGAGACAGGTAGTGATGAGGCTGCGAGTGACGTCCCCTTGGCCTTGCTAGGCATCCCTCCCAGCTGCCGGCATAGACAGGTCCACATTTTGATGCTCAACCTATCTCAAGATTTTTATGGCCTCTTTCTAACAGGCTGGGCCAGGCATGCACCAAAGCTTATTGGCCACGGAATGTTTGGGACTGAGCTACAGCGCTAAACTTTAACATTGTCGCATATCGGGAATAATGAGGATATGGGGCCATTTTGCTGAACAGCCACAAGTTTCGTCGTACTGATATGAAGAGATTTTAAAAGGTTCTCATGGTGGTTTGGGGGAGGGGGGGGGGGCGTCGTAGTCAACATGGTAGAGCGCGCTTTGCATGCAAGCGGTACCGGGATCGATGAGCGGCATTTCCATACAACTTTTCCTGCAATGAGCTCAAAGTTCACTTTTAGATAGTAGTTTCAGGCTTTAGAAAACATAAAAGGGGTTTTTTTTAGATTCGCAGGCCAAGCAATATATATATATTTTTTCGCTCATTCCTTTTCTATTAGCAGGCCTTAGGCTAGAAGGTTGTCCTTAATGTATACTACATACTCCAGCAAGGGGAGCTAGCTCAAATGGTAGAGCGCTCGCTTAGCATGCGAGAGGTACCGGGATCGATGCCCGGGTTCTCCAAGTAGTACATTGTTTTTGATCGTGTTGCACACCGTTTCAAGAAAGCCTACTCGTCCAAACCATTCACCAATTCTGATGTTTATGATGACTGAGAAGCCAGGTACATAGGTGTGCAGCACCACATCCTATTTTCCTTAACAGCCACAAGATTCGTCTTACTCATATGGGGATACGTGGAAAATTCTTCACGGGGGGGCTAGCTCACATGGTAGAGCGCTCGCTTTGCATGCGAGAGGTACCGGGATCGATGCCCGGGCTCTCCAAACAACATTTTCTGCAATAAGCTCAAAGTTCTCTTTTGAATAGTAGTTTCAGCTTGTAGAAACATAAGCAAGTTTATTTTGAAATTTCACCGGCCAATATATTTTCGCTGATACCTGTGTTTTCAGCAGGTCTTAGGCTAGATGTTGTTCTTAATACATACTACATCAACAAACAAGGGGAGCCACAAGGAGACACAAGGAGACAGGTAGTGATGAGGCTGCAAGTGACGTCCCCTTGGCCTTGCTGGGCATCCCTCCCAGCTGCCGGCATAGACAGGTCCACATTTTGATGCTCAACCTATGTCAAGATTTTGATGGCCTCTTTCTTACAGGCTGGGCCAGGCATGCACCAAAGCTTATTGGCCACGGAATGTTTGGGACTGAGCTGCAGCGCTAAACTTTAACATTGTCGCATATTGGGAATATTGAGGATATGGGGCCATTTTGCTGAACAGCCACAAGTTTCGTCGTACTGATATGAAGAGATTTTAAAAGGTTCTCATGGTGGTTTGGGGGAGGGGGGGGGGCGTCGTAGTCAACATGGTAGAGCGCGCTTTGCATGCAAGCGGTACCGGGATCGATGCGCGGCATTTCCAAACAACTTTTTCTGCAATAAGCTCAAAGTTCACTTTTAGATAGTAGTTTCAGGCTTTAGAAAACATAAGAGGGTTTTTTTTAGATTCGCAGGCAAAGCAATATATATATATTTTTTCGCTCATTCCTTTTCTATTAGCAGGCCTTAGGCTAGAAGGTTGTCCTAAATGTATACTACATACTCCAGCAAGGGGAGCTAGCTCAAAAGGTAGAGCGCTCGCTTAGCATGCGAGAGGTACCAGGATCGATGCCCGGGTTCGCCAAGTAGTACATTGTTTTTGATCCTGTTGCACACCGTTTCAAGAAAGCCTACTCGTCCAAACCATTCACCAATTCTGATGTTTATAATGACTAAGAAGCCAGGTACATAAGTGTGCAGCACCACATCCTATTTTCCTTAACAGCCACAAGATTCGTCTTACTCATATGGGGATACGTGGAAAATTCTTCATGGGGGGCTAGCTCACATGGTAGAGCGCTCGCTTTGCATGCGAGAGGTACCGGGATCGATGCCCGGGCTCTCCAAACAACATTTACTGCAATAAGCTCAAAGTCCTCTTTTGAATAGTAGTTTCAGCTTGAAGAAACATAAGCAAGTTTATTTTGAAATTTCACCGGCCAATATATTTTCGTTGATACCTGTGTTTTCAGCAGGTCTTAGGCTAGATGTTGTTCTTAATACATACTACATCAACAAACAAGGGGAGCCACAAGGAGACACAAGGAGACAGGCACTGATGAGGCTGCGAGTGACGTCCCCTTGGCCTTGCTAGGCATCCCTCCAAGCTGCCGGCATAGACAGGTCCACATTTTGATGCTCAACCTATGTCAAGATTTTTATGGCCTCTTTCTAACAGGCTGGGCCAGGCATGCACCAAAGCTTATTGGCCACGGAATGTTTGGGACTGAGCTACAGCGCTAAACTTTAACACTGTCGCATATTGGAAATAATGGGGATATGGGGCCATTTTGCTGAACAGCCACAAGTTTCGTCGTACTGATATGAAGAGATTTTAAAAGGTTCTCATGGTGGTTTGGGGGAGGGGGGGGGGGTGTCGTAGTCAACATGGTAGAGCGCGCTTTGCATGCAAGCGGTACCGGGATCGATGCGCGGCATTTCCAAACAACTTTTACTGCAATGAGCTCAAAGTTCACTTTTAGATAGTAGTTTCAGGCTTTAGAAAACATAAGAGGGTTTTATTTTTAGATTAGCAGGCCAAGCAATATATATATATTTTTTCGCTGATTCCTTTTCTATTAGCAGGCCTTAGGCTAGAAGGTTGTCCTTAATGTATACTACATACTCCAGCAAGGGAAGCTAGCTCAAATTTTAGAGCGCTCGCTTAGCATGCGAGAGGTACCGGGATCGATGCCCGGGTTCGCCAAGTAGTACATTGTTTTTGATCGTGTTGCACACCGTTTCAAGAAAGCCTACTCGTCCAAACCATTCACCAATTCTGATGTTTATAATGACTAAGAAGCCAGGTACATAAGTGTGCAGCACCACATCCTATTTTCCTTAACAGCCACAAGATTCGTCTTACTCATATGGGGATACGTGGAAAATTCTTCATGGGGGGGCTAGCTCACATGGTAGAGCGCTCGCTTTGCATGCGAGAGGCACCGGGATCAATGCCCGGGCTCTCCAAACAACACTTACTGCAATAAGCTCAAAGTTCTCTTTTGAATAGTAGTTTCAGCTTGTAGAAACATAAGCAAATTTATTTTGAAATTTCACCGGCCAATATATTTTCGCTGATACCTGTGTTTTCAGCAGGTCTTAGGTTAGATGTCATTCACTTGATAACGATGCTAGTATCTGCATCGAAACGTTGTGTTAAATAAACCAAGAAGTTGTACATCCATAAGAATGCCTTGTCCAGTGTAGATGTTGTTCTTAATACATACTACATCAACAAACAAGGGGAGCCACAAGGAGACACAAGGAGACAGGTAGTGATGAGGCTGCGAGTGACGTCCCCTTGGCCTTGCTAGGCATCCCTCCCAGCTGCCGGCATAGACAGGTCCACATTTTGATGCTCAACCTATGTCAAGATTTTTATGGCCTCTTTCTAACAGGCTGGGCCAGGCATGCACCAAAGCTTATTGGCCACGGAATGTTTGGGACCGAGCTACAGCGCAAAACTTTAACATTGTCGCATATTGGAAATAATCAGGATATGGGGCCATTTTGCTGAACAGCCACAAGTTTCGTCGTACTGATATGAAGAGATTTTAAAAGGTTCTCATGGTGGTTTGGGGGAGGGGGGGGCGTCGTAGTCAACATGGTAGAGCGCGCTTTTCATGCAAGCGGTACCGGGATCGATGCGCGGCATTTCCAAACAACATTTAATGCAATGAGCTCAAAGTTCACTTTTAGATAGTAGTTTCAGGCTTTAGAAAACATAAGAGGGTTTTTTATTAGATTCGCACGACAAGCAATATATATACATTTTTTTACTCATTCCTTTTATATTAGCGGGCCTTAGGCTAGAAGGTTTCCTTAATGTATACTACATACTCCAGAAAAAGGAGCTAGCTCAAATGGTAGAGCGCTCGCTTAGCATGCGAGAGATACCGGGATCGATGCCCGGGATCTCCAAGTAGTACACTGTTTTTGGTCGTGTTGCACACCGTTTCAAGAAAGCCTACTCGTCCAAACCATTCACCAATTCTGATGTTTATGATGACTGAGAAGCCAGGTACATAGGTGTGCAGCACCACATCCTATTTTCCTTAACAGCCACAAGATTCGTCTTAGTCATATGGGGATACGTGGAAAATTCTTCATGGGGGGCTAGCTCACATGGTAGAGCGCTCGCTTTGCATGCGAGAGGTACCGGGATCGATGCCCGGGCTCTACAAACAACATTTACTGCAATAAGCTCAAAGTTCTCTTTTGAATAGTAGTTTCAGCTTGTAGAAACATAAGCAAGTTTATTTTGAAATTTCACCGGCCAATATATTTTCGCTGATACCTGTGTTTTCAGCAGGTCTTAGGCTAGATGTTGTTCTTAATGCATACTGCATCAACAAACAAAGGGAGCCACAAGGAGACAGGTAGTGATGAGGCTGCGAGTGACGTCCCCTTGGCCTTGCTAGGCATCCCTCCCAGCTGCCGGCATAGACAGGTCCACATTTTGATGCTCAACCTATCTCAAGATTTTTATGGCCTCTTTCTAACAGGCTGGGCCAGGCATGCACCAAAGCTTATTGGCCACGGAATGTTTGGGACTGAGCTACAGCGCTAAACTTTAACATTGTCGCATATCGGGAATAATGAGGATATGGGGCCATTTTGCTGAACAGCCACAAGTTTCGTCGTACTGATATGAAGAGATTTTAAAAGGTTCTCATGGTGGTTTGGGGGAGGGGGGGGGCGTCGTAGTCAACATGGTAGAGCGCGCTTTGCATGCAAGCGGTACCGGGATCGATGAGCGGCATTTCCATACAACTTTTCCTGCAATGAGCTCAAAGTTCACTTTTAGATAGTAGTTTCAGGCTTTAGAAAACATAAAAGGGGTTTTTTTTAGATTCGCAGGCCAAGCAATATATATATATTTTTTCGCTCATTCCTTTTCTATTAGCAGGCCTTAGGCTAGAAGGTTGTCCTTAATGTATACTACATACTCCAGCAAGGGGAGCTAGCTCAAATGGTAGAGCGCTCGCTTAGCATGCGAGAGGTACCGGGATCGATGCCCGGGTTCTCCAAGTAGTACATTGTTTTTGATCGTGTTGCACACCGTTTCAAGAAAGCCTACTCGTCCAAACCATTCACCAATTCTGATGTTTATGATGACTGAGAAGCCAGGTACATAGGTGTGCAGCACCACATCCTATTTTCCTTAACAGCCACAAGATTCGTCTTACTCATATGGGGATACGTGGAAAATTCTTCACGGGGGGGCTAGCTCACATGGTAGAGCGCTCGCTTTGCATGCGAGAGGTACCGGGATCGATGCCCGGGCTCTCCAAACAACATTTTCTGCAATAAGCTCAAAGTTCTCTTTTGAATAGTAGTTTCAGCTTGTAGAAACATAAGCAAGTTTATTTTGAAATTTCACCGGCCAATATATTTTCGCTGATACCTGTGTTTTCAGCAGGTCTTAGGCTAGATGTTGTTCTTAATACATACTACATCAACAAACAAGGGGAGCCACAAGGAGACACAAGGAGACAGGTAGTGATGAGGCTGCAAGTGACGTCCCCTTGGCCTTGCTGGGCATCCCTCCCAGCTGCCGGCATAGACAGGTCCACATTTTGATGCTCAACCTATGTCAAGATTTTGATGGCCTCTTTCTTACAGGCTGGGCCAGGCATGCACCAAAGCTTATTGGCCACGGAATGTTTGGGACTGAGCTGCAGCGCTAAACTTTAACATTGTCGCATATTGGGAATATTGAGGATATGGGGCCATTTTGCTGAACAGCCACAAGTTTCGTCGTACTGATATGAAGAGATTTTAAAAGGTTCTCATGGTGGTTTGGGGGAGGGGGGGGGGGCGTCGTAGTCAACATGGTAGAGCGCGCTTTGCATGCAAGCGGTACCGGGATCGATGCGCGGCATTTCCAAACAACTTTTTCTGCAATAAGCTCAAAGTTCACTTTTAGATAGTAGTTTCAGGCTTTAGAAAACATAAGAGGGTTTTATTTTTAGATTCGCAGGCCAAGCAATATATATATATTTTTTCGCTGATTCCTTTTCTATTAGCAGGCCTTAGGCTAGAAGGTTGTCCTTAATGTATACTACATACTCCAGCAAGGGAAGCTAGCTCAAATTTTAGAGCGCTCGCTTAGCATGCGAGAGGTACCGGGATCGATGCCCGGGTTCGCCAAGTAGTACATTGTTTTTGATCGTGTTGCACACCGTTTCAAGAAAGCCTACTCGTCCAAACCATTCACCAATTCTGATGTTTATAATGACTAAGAAGCCAGGTACATAAGTGTGCAGCACCACATCCTATTTTCCTTAACAGCCACAAGATTCGTCTTACTCATATGGGGATACGTGGAAAATTCTTCATGGGGGGGCTAGCTCACATGGTAGAGCGCTCGCTTTGCATGCGAGAGGCACCGGGATCAATGCCCGGGCTCTCCAAACAACACTTACTGCAATAAGCTCAAAGTTCTCTTTTGAATAGTAGTTTCAGCTTGTAGAAACATAAGCAAATTTATTTTGAAATTTCACCGGCCAATATATTTTCGCTGATACCTGTGTTTTCAGCAGGTCTTAGGTTAGATGTCATTCACTTGATAACGATGCTAGTATCTGCATCGAAACGTTGTGTTAAATAAACCAAGAAGTTGTACATCCATAAGAATGCCTTGTCCAGTGTAGATGTTGTTCTTAATACATACTACATCAACAAACAAGGGGAGCCACAAGGAGACACAAGGAGACAGGTAGTGATGAGGCTGCGAGTGACGTCCCCTTGGCCTTGCTAGGCATCCCTCCCAGCTGCCGGCATAGACAGGTCCACATTTTGATGCTCAACCTATGTCAAGATTTTTATGGCCTCTTTCTAACAGGCTGGGCCAGGCATGCACCAAAGCTTATTGGCCACGGAATGTTTGGGACCGAGCTACAGCGCAAAACTTTAACATTGTCGCATATTGGAAATAATCAGGATATGGGGCCATTTTGCTGAACAGCCACAAGTTTCGTCGTACTGATATGAAGAGATTTTAAAAGGTTCTCATGGTGGTTTGGGGGAGGGGGGGGCGTCGTAGTCAACATGGTAGAGCGCGCTTTTCATGCAAGCGGTACCGGGATCGATGCGCGGCATTTCCAAACAACATTTAATGCAATGAGCTCAAAGTTCACTTTTAGATAGTAGTTTCAGGCTTTAGAAAACATAAGAGGGTTTTTTATTAGATTCGCACGCCAAGCAATATATATACATTTTTTTACTCATTCCTTTTATATTAGCGGGCCTTAGGCTAGAAGGTTTCCTTAATGTATACTACATACTCCAGAAAAAGGAGCTAGCTCAAATGGTAGAGCGCTCGCTTAGCATGCGAGAGATACCGGGATCGATGCCCGGGATCTCCAAGTAGTACACTGTTTTTGGTCGTGTTGCACACCGTTTCAAGAAAGCCTACTCGTCCAAACCATTCACCAATTCTGATGTTTATGATGACTGAGAAGCCAGGTACATAGGTGTGCAGCACCACATCCTATTTTCCTTAACAGCCACAAGATTCGTCTTAGTCATATGGGGATACGTGGAAAATTCTTCATGGGGGGCTAGCTCACATGGTAGAGCGCTCGCTTTGCATGCGAGAGGTACCGGGATCGATGCCCGGGCTCTACAAACAACATTTACTGCAATAAGCTCAAAGTTCTCTTTTGAATAGTAGTTTCAGCTTGTAGAAACATAAGCAAGTTTATTTTGAAATTTCACCGGCCAATATATTTTCGCTGATACCTGTGTTTTCAGCAGGTCTTAGGCTAGATGTTGTTCTTAATGCATACTGCATCAACAAACAAAGGGAGCCACAAGGAGACAGGTAGTGATGAGGCTGCGAGTGACGTCCCCTTGGCCTTGCTAGGCATCCCTCCCAGCTGCCGGCATAGACAGGTCCACATTTTGATGCTCAACCTATCTCAAGATTTTTATGGCCTCTTTCTAACAGGCTGGGCCAGGCATGCACCAAAGCTTATTGGCCACGGAATGTTTGGGACTGAGCTACAGCGCTAAACTTTAACATTGTCGCATATCGGGAATAATGAGGATATGGGGCCATTTTGCTGAACAGCCACAAGTTTCGTCGTACTGATATGAAGAGATTTTAAAAGGTTCTCATGGTGGTTTGGGGGAGGGGGGGGGGGGGCGTCGTAGTCAACATGGTAGAGCGCGCTTTGCATGCAAGCGGTACCGGGATCGATGAGCGGCATTTCCATACAACTTTTCCTGCAATGAGCTCAAAGTTCACTTTTAGATAGTAGTTTCAGGCTTTAGAAAACATAAAAGGGGTTTTTTTTAGATTCGCAGGCCAAGCAATATATATATATTTTTTCGCTCATTCCTTTTCTATTAGCAGGCCTTAGGCTAGAAGGTTGTCCTTAATGTATACTACATACTCCAGCAAGGGGAGCTAGCTCAAATGGTAGAGCGCTCGCTTAGCATGCGAGAGGTACCGGGATCGATGCCCGGGTTCTCCAAGTAGTACATTGTTTTTGATCGTGTTGCACACCGTTTCAAGAAAGCCTACTCGTCCAAACCATTCACCAATTCTGATGTTTATGATGACTGAGAAGCCAGGTACATAGGTGTGCAGCACCACATCCTATTTTCCTTAACAGCCACAAGATTCGTCTTACTCATATGGGGATACGTGGAAAATTCTTCACGGGGGGGCTAGCTCACATGGTAGAGCGCTCGCTTTGCATGCGAGAGGTACCGGGATCGATGCCCGGGCTCTCCAAACAACATTTTCTGCAATAAGCTCAAAGTTCTCTTTTGAATAGTAGTTTCAGCTTGTAGAAACATAAGCAAGTTTATTTTGAAATTTCACCGGCCAATATATTTTCGCTGATACCTGTGTTTTCAGCAGGTCTTAGGCTAGATGTTGTTCTTAATACATACTACATCAACAAACAAGGGGAGCCACAAGGAGACACAAGGAGACAGGTAGTGATGAGGCTGCAAGTGACGTCCCCTTGGCCTTGCTGGGCATCCCTCCCAGCTGCCGGCATAGACAGGTCGACATTTTGATGCTCAACCTATGTCAAGATTTTGATGGCCTCTTTCTTACAGGCTGGGCCAGGCATGCACCAAAGCTTATTGGCCACGGAATGTTTGGGACTGAGCTGCAGCGCTAAACTTTAACATTGTCGCATATTGGGAATATTGAGGATATGGGGCCATTTTGCTGAACAGCCACAAGTTTCGTCGTACTGATATGAAGAGATTTTAAAAGGTTCTCATGGTGGTTTGGGGGAGGGGGGGGCGGCGTAGTCAACATGGTAGAGCGCGCTTTGCATGCAAGCGGTACCGGGATCGATGCGCGGCATTTCCAAACAACTTTTTCTGCAATAAGCTCAAAGTTCACTTTTAGATAGTAGTTTCAGGCTTTAGAAAACATAAGAGGGTTTTTTTTAGATTCGCAGGCAAAGCAATATATATATATTTTTTCGCTCATTCCTTTTCTATTAGCAGGCCTTAGGCTAGAAGGTTGTCCTAAATGTATACTACATACTCCAGCAAGGGGAGCTAGCTCAAATGGTAGAGCGCTCGCTTAGCATGCGAGAGGTACCAGGATCGATGCCCGGGTTCGCCAAGTAGTACATTGTTTTTGATCGTGTTGCACACCGTTTCAAGAAAGCCTACTCGTCCAAACCATTCACCAATTCTGATGTTTATAATGACTAAGAAGCCAGGTACATAAGTGTGCAGCACGACATCCTATTTTCCTTAACAGCCACAAGATTCGTCTTACTCATATGGGGATACGTGGAAAATTCTTCATGGGGGGGGGGGGTGCGGGGGTGCTAGCTCACATGGTAGAGCGCTCGCTTTGCATGCGAGAGGTACCGGGATCGATGCCCGGGCTCTCCAAACAACATTTACTGCAATAAGCTCAAAGTTCTCTTTTGAATAGTAGTTTCAGCTTGTAGAAACATAAGCAAATTTATTTTGAAATTTCACCGGCCAATACATTTTCGCTGATACCTGTGTTTTCAGCAGGTCTTAGTCTAGATGTTGTTCTTAATACATACTACATCAAAAAATAAGGGGAGCCACAAGGAGACACAAGGAGACAGGTAGTGATGAGGCTGCGAGTGACGTCCCCTTGGCCTTGCTAGGCATCCCTCACAGCTGCCGGCATAGACAGGTCCACATTTTGATGCTCAACCTATGTCAAGATTTTTATGGCCTCTTTCTAACAGGCTGGGCCAGGCATGCACCAAAGCTTATTGGCCACGGAATGTTTGGGACTGAGCTACAGCGCTAAACTTTAACATTGTCACATATCGGGATCAATGAGGATATGGGGCCATTTTGCTGAACAGCCACAAGTTTCGTCGTACTGATATGAAGAGATTTTAAAAGGTTCTCATGGTGGTTTGGGGGAGGGGGGGCGTCGTAGTCAACATGGTAGAGCGCGCTTTGCATGCAAGCGGTACCGGGATCGATGCGCGGCATTTCCAAACAACTTTTTCTGCAATAAGCTCAAAGTTCACTTTTAGATAGTAGTTTCAGGCTTTAGAAAACATAAGAGAGTTTTTTGTAGATTCGCAGGCCAAGCAAAATATATACATTTTTTCACTCATTCCTTTTTCTATTAGCAGGCCTTAGGCTAGAAGGTTTCCTTAACGTATACTACATACTCCAGCAAGGGGAGCTAGCTCAAATGGTAGAGCGCTCGCTTAGCATGCGAGAGGTACCGGGATCGATGCCCGGGTTCTCCAAGTAGTACATTGTTTTTGATCGTGTTGCACACCGTTTCACGAAAGCCTACTCGTCCAAACCATTCACCAATTCTGATGTTTATAATGACTGAGAAGCCAGGTTCATAAGTGTGCAGCACCACATCCTATTTTCCTTAACAGCCACAAGATTCGTCTTAGTCATATGGGGATACGTGGAAAATTCTTCATGGGGGGGCTAGCTCACATGGTAGAGCGCTCGCTTTGCATGCGAGAGGTACCGGGATCGATGCCCGGGCTCTCCAAACAACATTTTCTGCAATAAGCTCAAAGTTCTCTTTTGAATAGTAGTTTCAGCTTGTAGAAACATAAGCAAGTTTATTTTGAAATTTCACCGGCCAATATATTTTCGCTGATACCTGTGTTTTCAGCAGGTCTTAGGCTAGATGTTGTTCTTAATACATACTACATCAACAAACAAGGGGAGCCACAAGGAGACACAAGGAGACAGGTAGTGATGAGACTGCAAGTGACGTCCCCTTGGCCTTGCTAGGCATCTCTCCCAGCTGCCGGCATAGACAGGTCCACATTTTGATGCTCAACCTATGTCAAGCTTTTTATGGCCTCTTTCTAACAGGCTGGGCCAGGCATGCACCAAAGCTTATTGGTCACGGAATGTTTGGGACTGAGCTACAGCGCTAAACTTTAACACTGTCGCATATTGGAAATAATGAGGATATGGGGCCATTTTGCTGAACAGCCACAAGTTTCGTCGTACTGATATGAAGAGATTTTAAAAGGTTGTCATGGTGGTTTGGGGGAGGGGGGGCGTTGTAGTCAACATGGTAGAGCGCGCTTTGCATGCAAGCGGTACCGGGATCGATGCGCGGCATTTCCAAACAACTTTTACTGCAATAAGCTCAAAGTTCACTTTTAGATAGTAGTTTCAGGCTTTAGAAAACATAAGAGGGTTTTTTGTAGATTCGCAGGCCAAGCAATATATATATATATTTTTTCGCTCATTCCTTTTCTATTAGCAGGCCTTAGGCTAGAAGGTTGTCCTTAATGTGTACTACATACTACAGCAAGGGGAGCTAGCTCAAATGGTAGAGCGCTCGCTTAGCATGCGAGAGGTACCGGGATCGATGCCCGGGTTCTCCAAGTAGTACATTGTTTTTGATCGTGTTGCACACCGTTTCAAGAAAGCCTACTCGTCCAAACCATTCACCAATTCTGATGTTTATAATGACTGAGAAGCCAGGTTCATAAGTGTGCAGCACGACATCCTATTTTCCTTAACCGCCACAAGATTCGTCTTAGTCATATGGGGATACGTAGAAAATTCTTCATGGGTTGCTAGCTCACATGGCAGAGCGCTCGCTATGCATGCGAGAGGTACCGGGATCGATGCCCGGGCTCTCCAAACAACATTTACTGCAATAAGCTCAAAGTTCTCTTTTGAATAGTAGTTTCAGCTTGTAGAAACATAAGCAAGTTTATTTTGAAATTTCACCGGCCAATATATTTTCGCTGATACCTGTGTTTTCAGCAGGTCTTAGGCTAGATGTTGTTCTTAATACATACTACATCAACAAACAAGGGGAGCCACAAGGAGACACAAGGAGACAGGTAGTGATGAGGCTGCGAGTGACGTCCCCTTGGCCTTGCTAGGCATCCCTTCCAGCTGCCGGCATAGACAGGTCCACATTTTGATGCTCAACCTATGTCAAGATTTTTATAGCCTCTTTCTAACAGGCTGGGCCAGGCATGCATCAAAGCTTATTGGCCACGGAATGTTTGGAACTGAGCTACAGCGCTAAACTTTAACACTGTCGCATATTGGAAATAATGAGGATATGGGGCCATTTTGCTGAACAGCCACAAGTTTCGTCGTACTGATATGAAGAGATTTTAAAAGGTTCTCATGGTGGTTTGGGGGAAGGGGGGGGGGTCGTCGTAGTCAACATGGTAGAGCGCGCTTTTCATGCAAGCGGTACCGGGATCGATGCGCGGCATTTCCAAACAACTTTTACTGCAATAAGCTCAAAGTTCACTTTTAGATAGTAGTTTCAGGCTTTAGAAAACATAAGAGGGTTTTTTGTAGATTCGCAGGCCAAGCAATATATATATATTTTTTCGCTCATTCCTTTTCTATTAGCAGGCCTTAGACTAGAAGGTTGTCCTTAATGTATACTACATACTCCAGCAAGGGGAGCTAGCTCAAATGGTAGAGCGCTCGCTTAGCATGCGAGAGGTACCGGGATCGATGCCCGGGTTCTCCAAGCAGTACATTGTTTTTGATCGTGTTGCACACCGTTTCAAGAAAGCCTACTCGTCCAAACCATTCACCAATTCTGATGTTTATGATGACTGAGAAGCCAGGTACATAGGTGTGCAGCACCACATCCTATTTTCCTTAACAGCCACAAGATTCGTCTTACTCATATGGGGATACGTGGAAAATTCTTCACGGGGGGCTAGCTCACATGGTAGAGCGCTCGCTTTGCATGCGAGAGGCACCGGGATCGATGCCCGGGCTCTCCAAACAACATTTACTGCAATAAGCTCAAAGTCCTCTTTTGAATAGTAGTTTCAGCTTGTAGAAACATAAGCAAGTTTATTTTGAAATTTCACCGGCCAATATATTTTCGCGGATACCTGTGTTTTCAGCAGGTCTTAGTCTAGATGTTGTTCTTAATACATACTACATCAACAAACAAGGGGAGCCACAAGGAGACACAAGAAGACAGGTACTGATGAGGCTGCGAGTGACGTTTCCTTGGCCTTGCTAGGCATCCCTCCAAGATGCTGGCATAGACAGGTCGACATTTTGATGCTCAACCTATGTCAAGATTTTTATGGCCTCTTTCTAACAGGCTGGGCCAGGCATGCACCAAAGCTTATTGGCCACGGAATGTTTGGGACCGAGCTACTGCGCTAAACTTTAACATTGTCGCATATTGGAAATAATGAGGATATGGGGCCATTTTGCTGAACAGCCACAAGTTTCGTCGTACTGATATGAAGAGATTTTAAAAGGTTCTCATGGTGGTTTGGGGGAGGGGGGGGGCGTCGTAGTCAACATGGTAGAGCGCGCTTTGCATGCAAGCGGTACCGGGATCGATGCGCGGCATTTCCAAACAACTTTTACTGCAATAAGCTCAAAGTTCACATTTAGATAGTAGTTTTAGGCTTTAGAAAACATAAGAGGGGTTTTCTTAGATTCGCAGGCCAAGCAATATATATATATTTTTTCGCTCATTCTTTTTCTATTAGCAGGCCTTAGGCTAGAAGGTTGTCCTTAATGTATACTACATACTCCAGCAAGGGGAGCTAGCTCAAATGGTAGAGCGCTCGCTTAGCATGCGAGAGGTACCGGGATCGATGCCCGGGTTCTCCAAGTAGTACATTGTTTTTGATCGTGTTGCACACCGTTTCAAGAAAGCCTACTCGTCCAAACCATTCACCAATTCTGATGTTTATAATGACTGAGAAGCCAGGTTCATAAGTGTGCAGCACCACATCCTATTTTCCTTAACAGCCACAAGATTCGTCTTAGTCATATGGGGATACGTAGAAAATTCTTCATAAGTTGCTAGCTCACATGGCAGAGCGCTCGCTTTGCATGCGAGAGGTACCGGGATCGATGCCCACGTTCGCCAAGTAGTACATTGTTTTTGATCGTGTTGCACACCGTTTCAAGAAAGCCTACTCGTCCAAACCATTCACCAATTCTGATGTTTATAATGACTGAGAAGCCAGGTACATAAGTGTGCAGCACCACATCCTATTTTCCTTAACAGCCACAAGATTCGTCTTACTCATATGGGGATACGTGGGAAATTCTTCATGGGGGGGCTAGCTCACATGGTAGAGCGCTCGCTTTGCATGCGAGAGGTACCGGGATCGATGCCCGGGCTCTCCAAACAACACTTACTGCAATAAGCTCAAAGTTCTCCTTTGAATAGTAGTTTCAGTTTGTAGAAACATAAGCAAATTTATTTTGAAATTTCACCGGCCAATATATTTTCGCTGACACCTGTGTTTTCAGCAGGTCTTAGGCTAGATGTCATTCACTTGATAACGATGCTAGTATCTGCATCGAAACGTTGTGTTAAATAAACCAAGAAGTTGTACATCCATAAGAATGCCTTGTCCAGTGTAGATGTTGTTCTTAATACATACTACATCAACAAACAAGGGGAGCCACAAGGAGACACAAGGAGACAGGTAGTGATGAGGCTGCGAGTGACGTCCCCTTGGCCTTGCTAGGCATCCCTCCCAGCTGCCGGCATAGACAGGTCCACATTTTGATGCTCAACCTATGTCAAGATTTTTATGGCCTTTTTCTAACAGGCTGGGCCAGGCAAGTACCAAAGCTTATTGGCCACGGAATGTTTGGGACTGAGCTACAGCGCTAAACTTTAACATTGTCGCATATTGGAAATAATGAGGATATGGGGCCATTTTGCTGAACAGCCACAAGTTTCGTCGTACTGATATGAAGAGATTTTAAAAGGTTCTCATGATGGTTTGGGGGAGGGAGGGTGGCGTCGTAGTTTACATGGTAGAGCGCGCTTTGCATGCAAGCGGTACCGGTATCTATGCGCGGCATTTCCTAACAACTTTTACTGCAATGAGCTCAAAGTTCACTTTTAGATAGTAGTTTCAGGCTTTAGAAAACATAAGAGGGTTTTTTTTCAGATTCGCAGGCCAAGCAATATATATACATTTTTTCACTCATTCCTTTTTCTATTAGCAGGCCTTAGGCTAGAAGGTTTCCTTCACGTATACTACATACTCCAGCAAGGTGAGCTAGTTCAAATGGTAGAGCGCTCGCTTAGCATGCGAGAGGTACCGGGATCGATGCCCGGGTTCTCCAAGTAGTACATTGTTTTTGATCGTGTTGCACACCGTTTCAAGAAAGCCTACTCGTCCAAACCATTCACCAATTCTGATGTTTATAATGGCTGAGAAGCCAGGTACATAAGTGTGCAGCACCACATCCTATTTTCCTTAACAGCCACAAGATTCGTCTTACTCATATGGGGATACGTGGAAAATTCTTCATGGGGGGCTAGCTCACATGGTAGAGCGCTCGCTTTGCATGCGAGAGGTACCGGGATCGATGCCCGGGCTCTCCAAACAACATTTACTGCAATAAGCTCAAAGTTCTCTTTTGAATAGTAGTTTCAGCTTGTAGAAACATAAGCAAGTTTATTTTGAAATTTCACCGGCCAACATATTTTCGCTGATACCTGTGTTTTCAGCAGGTCTTAGGCTAGATGTCATTCACTTGATAACGATGCTAGTATCTGCATCGAAACGTTGTGTTAAATAAACCAAGAAGTTGTACATCCATAAGAATGCCTTGTCCAGTGTAGATGTTCTTAATACATACTACATCAACAAACAAGGGGAGCCACAAGGAGACACAAGGAGACAGGTATTGATGAGGCTGCGAGTGACGTCCCCTTGGCCTTGCTAGGCATCCCTCCCAGCTGCCGGCATAGACAGGTCCACATTTTCATGCTAAACCTATGTCAAGATTTTTATGGCCTCTTTCTAACAGGCTGGGCCAGGCATGCACCAAAGCTTATTGGCCACGGAATGTTTGGGACTGAGCTAAAGCGCTAAACTTTAACATTGTCGCATATTCGGAATAATGAGGATATGGGGCCATTTTGCTAAACAGCCACAAGTTTCGTCGTACTGATATGAAGAGATTTTAAAACGTTCTCATGGTGGTTTGGGGGAGGGGGGGGGGCGTCGTAGTCAACATGGTAGAACGCGCTTTGCATGCAAGCGGTACCGGGATCGATGCGCGGCATTTCCAAACAACTTTTACTGCAATAAGCTCAAAGTTCACTTTTAGATAGTAGTTTCAGGCTTTAGAAAACATAAGAAGGTTTTTTTAGATTCGCAGGCCAAGCAATATATATATATATTTTTTCGCTCATTCCTTTTCTATTAGCAGGCCTTAGGCTAGAAGGTTGTTTTTAATGTATACTACATACTCCAGCAAGGGGAGCTAGTTCAAATGGTAGAGCGCTCGCTTAGCATGCGAGATGTACCGGGATCGATGCCCCGGTTCTCCAAGTAGTACACTGTTTTTGATCGTGTTGCACACCATTTCAAGAAAGCCTACTCGTCCAAACCATTCACCAATTCTGATGTTTATAATGACTGAGAAGCCAGGTACATAAGTGTGCAGCACCACATCCTATTTTCCTTAACAGCCACAAGATTCGTCTTAGTCATATGGGGATACGTAGAAAATTCTTCATGGGTTGCTAGCTCACATGGCAGAGCGCTCGCTTTGCATGCGAGAGGTACCGGGATCGATGCCCACGTTCGCCAAGTAGTACATTGTTTTTGATCGTGTTGCACACCGTTTCAAGAAAGCCTACTCGTCCAAACCATTCACCAATTCTGATGTTTATAATGACTAAGAAGCCAGGTACATAAGTGTGCAGCACCACATCCTATTTTCCTTAACAGCCACAAGATTCGTCTTACTCATATGGGGATACGTGGAAAATTCTTCCTGGGGGGGCTAGCTCACATGGTAGAGCGCTCGCTTTGCATGCGAGAGGTACCGGGATCGATGCCCGGCTCTCCAAACAACACTTACTGCAATAAGCTCAAAGTTCTCCTTTGAATAGTAGTTTCAGCTTGTAGAAACATAAGCAAATTTATTTTGAAATTTCACCGGCCAATATATTTTCGCTGACACCTGTGTTTTCAGCAGGTCTTAGGCTAGATGTCATTCACTTGATAACGATGCTAGTATCTGCATCGAAACGTTGTGCTAAATAAACCAAGAAGTTGTACATCCATAAGAATGCCTTGTCCAGTGTAGATGTTGTTCTTAATACATACTACATCAACAAACAAGGGGAGCCACAAGGAGACACAAGGAGACAGGTAGTGATGAGGCTGCGAGTGACGTCCCCTTGGCCTTGCTTGGCATCCCTCCCAGCTGCCGGCATAGACAGGCCCAGATTTTCGTGCTCAACCTATGTCAAGATTTTTATGGCCTCTTTCTAACAGGCTGGGCCAGGCATGCACCAAAGCTTATTGGCCACGGAATGTTTGGGACGGAGCTACAGCGCTAAACTTTACCATTATCGCGTATTGGAAATAATGGGGATATGGGGCCATTTTGCTGAACAGCCACAAGTTTCGTCGTACTGATATGAAGAGATTTTAGAAGGTTCTCTTGGTGGTTTGGGGGAGGGGCGGGACGTCGTAGATTACATGGTAGAGCGTGCATTGCATGCAAGCGGTACCAGGATCCTTTTCTATTAGCAGGCCTTAACCTAGAAGGTTGTCCTTAATGTATACTACATACTCCAGCAAGTGGAGCTAGCTCAAATGGTAGAGCGCTCGCTTAGCATGCGAGAGGTACCAGGATCGATGCCCGGGTTTTCCAAGTAGTACACTGTTTCTTATCGTGTTGCACACCGATTGAAGAAAGCCTACTCGTCCAAACCATTCACCAGTTCTGATGTTTATGATAACTGAGAAGCCAGGTACATATGTGTGCAGCACCACATCCTATTTTCCTTAACAGCCACAAGATTCGTCTTAGTCATATGGGGATACGTGGAAAATTCTTCATGGGGGGCTAGCTCACATGGTAGAGCACCGGCCAATATATTTTCGCTGATACCTGTGTTTTCAGCTGGTCTTAGGTTAGATGTTGTTCTTAATACATACTACATCAACAAACAAGCGGAGCCACAAGGAGACACAAGGAGACAAGTAGTGATGAGGATGCGAGTGACGTCCCCTTGGCCTTGCTAGGCATCCCTCCCAGCTGACGGCATAGACAGGTCCAGATTTTTATGCTCAACCTATGTCAAGATTTTTATGGCCTCTTTCTAACAGGCTGGGCCAGGCATGCACCAAAGCTTATTGGCCACGGAATTTTTGGGACGGAGCTACAGCGCTAAACTTTAACATTGTCGCATATTAGAAATAATGGGGATATGGGGCCATTTTGCTGAACAGCCACAAGTTTCGTCGTACTGATATGAAGAGATTTTAAAAGGTTCTCATGATGGTTTGGGAGAGGGGGGGCGTCGTAGTTTACATGGTAGAGCGCGCTTTGCATGAAAGCGGTACCGGGACCACTTTTACATA
Source organism: Liolophura sinensis (assembly GCF_032854445.1). NCBI lineage: Eukaryota > Metazoa > Mollusca > Polyplacophora > Chitonida > Chitonidae > Liolophura > Liolophura sinensis. The sequence continues at coordinate 6,612,594 of NC_088307.1, forward strand.
GTAGTTTCAGGCTTGAGAAAACATAAGAGGGTTTTTTTTAGATTCGCACGCCAAGCAATATATATATATTTTGTCGCTCATTTCTTTTCTATTAGCAGGCCTTAGGCTAGAAGGTTGTCCTCAATGTATACTAAATACTCGAGCAAGGGGAGCTAGCTCAAATGGTAGAGCGCTCGCTTAGCATGCAAGAGGTACCGGGATCGATGCCCGGGTTCTCCAAGTAGTACACTGTTTCTGATCGTGTTGCACACCGTTTCAAGAAAGCTTACTCGTCCAAACCATTCACCAAATCTGATGTTTATGATGACTGAGAAGCCAGGTACATAGGTGTGCAGCACCACATCCTATTTTCCTTAACAGCCACAAGATTCGTCTTAGTCATATGGGGATACGTGGAACATTCTTCATGGGGGGCTAGCTTACATGGTAGAGCACTCGCTTTGCATGAGAGAGGCACCGGGATCGATGCCCGGGCATCGATGTTCTGATGTTTATGATGACTGAGAAGCCAGGTACATAGGTGTGCAGCACCACATCCTATTTTCCTTAACAGCCACAAGATTCGTCTTAGTCATATGGGGATACGTGGAAAATTCTTCATGGGGGGCTAGCTCAAATGGTAGAGCACCGGCCAATATATTTTCGCTGATACCTGTGTTTTCAGCAGGTCTTAGGCTAGATGTTGTTCTTAATACATACTACATCAACAAACAAGCGGAGCCACAAGGAGACACAAGAAGACAGGTAGTGATGAGGCTGCGAGTGACGTCCCCTTGGCCTTGCTAGACATCCCTCCCAGCTGCCGGCATAGACAGGTCCACATTTTGATGCTCAACCTATGTCAAGATTTTTATGGCCTCTTTCTAACAGGCTGGGCCAGGCATGCACCAAAGCTTATTGGGCACGAAATGTTTGGGACGGAGCTACAGCGCTAAACTTTAACATTGTCGCATATTGGAAATAATGGGGATATGGGGCCATTTTGCTGAACAGCCACAAGTTTCGTCGTACTGATATGAAGAGATTTTAAAACGTTCTCATGGTGGTTTGGGGGATGGGGGAGCGTCGTAGTTTACATGGTAGAGCGCGCTTTGCATGCAAGCCGTACCGGGATCGATGCGCGGCATTTCCAAACAACTTTGACAGCAATAAGCTCAAAGTTCACTTTTGGATAGTAGTTTCAGGCTTTAGAAAACATAAGAGGGTTTTATTTAGATTTGCACGCCAAGCCATATATATATATATTTTTTCGCTCATTCCTTTTCTATTAGCAGGCCTTAGGCTAGATATGTATTCCTTAATGTATACTACATACTCCAGCAAGGGGAGCTAGCTCAAATGGTAGAGCGCTCGCTTAGCATGCGAGAGGTACCGGGATCGATGCCCGGGTTCTCCAAGTAGTACACTGTTTTTGGTCGTGTTGCACACCGTTTCTAGAAAGCCTACTCGTCCAAACCATTCACCAATTCTGATGTTTATAATGACTGAGAAGCCAGGTACATAAGTGTGCAGCACCACATCCTATTTTCCTTAACAGCCACAAGATTCGTCTTAGTCATATGGGGATACGTGGAGAATTCTTTATGGGGGGCTAGCTCACATGGTAGAGCGCTCGCTTTGCATGCGAGAGGTACCGGGATCGATGCCCGGGCTCTCCAAACAGCATTTACTGCAATAAGCTCAAAGTTCTCTTTTGAATAGTAGTTTCAGCTTGTAGAAACATAAGCAAGTTTATTTTGAAATTTCACCGGCCAGTATAATTTTTGCTGATACCTGTGTTTTCAGCAGGAGTAGTATACACACTATAGGTTCTGGCACACCCTCCCCTGGGGTCCTCCCCTTGGCAAATAGAGACTCCCAACCTTTTCTCGTGTCGTAGTTAGACACATCGGTCTTTCTGTCTATCCCCTGCCGAAACACGTACCAGAACGACCAACCAGAACGACCAAACAGACATGGCGTCTAGTAATGTCATCTTCGACTGCGCTGAGCTGATCGCCACTTGCGAGGCCGCCAAGGCTTCCGGCAAGCCGTTTTTGACGGTCTTGTCGATTGAAACCTCCGCCCGCCCGGGCCATAACGGTACGAAGTACATGGGGCTCCACGCCACCACCCCTGGCAAGAAGGGGCGGCTGATGGTGCGAGTTTTCAAGGAGAAGCACGTCAGCCAAATCCCCCACCTCGACGACGTCGAAGTCTCCCGCATCAACGCGGAGCGCGGCGGCAAGTACGGGGGCGTGAAGAAGCGCGAACGCCACCCCACACTTAATGTGCAGCTATACAAGGTCCGCGTCGAGACAAACGACCAAGGCGGCTCTAAAGGAGCCCTGCCCGGCGGCGGCCAGAAGTCCGAGTACTTCCGCGTCTGCCAATTCGTCGATGAATTCTTCAACGCGACGATGAAGGAACGCCTAACCGACGGGACCATCGTCCTCAGGGATGCTCGCCGCAAGGACTACCCGCCCTGCGTGGTCGTCGTGTCCAACACCACGATCGTCCCGCTCTTCCAGGCCCACGTGTCGATGGAGACAAAGATGGATCCCGGTACTGAGCTGGCGAATCCGATCTGCCGCACGAACATGAAGTTCGACAAGGACACGGGCATGCCCAAGAAGGCAACATTCTACGACAACACGAAGGCTCATCGCGACGCCAAGACCGGCAAGCTCACCTATGAGCCTTTAACCTTTGACGGCCACCCGGTGACGGCGCACAACGTCCACCTAATCCGTCCCCACTCGATCTTCAGCGGCATCGTCAATATGAAAGCTGCTCCTCGAACATGGGTCTCTCCATCCCTTCAGAGATGGAAGTTGTGGTCGTGGAGCCGCCCGCCAGCCGCCGTATCACCAAGGGGGGTCTCTAGCGCAAAAAATCCGGAGTCCGCCGTTAGGGTGGTGATTAATTGGTAATAGGTGGAGCTATAAACCAGGCCTTTTGCTTTTTTGGACCATGGGTTCGAGCCCCACACTGGGCAGATTTTTTTTTACCCCCGGGGGCTCTCGAGACATAGCAGGGGGTTTGCTCGGGTTCCAAACAAGTTCCCCCTGGGCACCTCCCCAGAACATCATTCGGAAAGGGCGTTTTTCAGTTCTTGCCGGGCTAGTTTTCGGCTGCGATCTATAAGCCGTTTTTTCGTGCTTTCATCGATCTCTACGGCGTTGAATGCTTTACGAGATCTGGCGCGTATCTCCTGCTTCAGATCAGAGTAGTTCTTGAGCTCCTGAACGATTTGCTTGAACTGTACGTCTGAAATAACACCATCAGATAATGCCGTAGATACCTGCGCACGGATGCTAAGTTTGGCCTCGGCCAACAGCCGTATATCGTTATGTTTCTTCGCCTTTGTGTGAAGTCGGCGACATTTAAGACACCGCAAGCTAGGGCCGCAGCTTCCATGGCCAAGAGAGCAGGGGCTGCAATTATTGTTGTGAGTAGTCCCACGCCTGCAACCCCTAGTCCCAAACCGGCTGTGAGCATGGCTGAATCAATGGCCTCGGTGGCTAAGACACGGCGCCGGTACTTTTTGTACAAGGCCCGACGTAGATCTCGCTCAGATTCAAGCTGATTCTGTATTTCGCTGATATACTGCAGACGATGGGCGTGCACCACGCTCTCCGGCGGCGTGATCGGGGCCAAGGGGTCTTCATCCATGATCGTTGGGTACAGTCGTCCCATATTGTCCGTCCTACGAATCAATAACGTCGGTCAACTCTAAATTGTCCTCGTGATTACTAACACGAAGGCGGCGAAGTCTTATACCGGACTCTAAATAGATTTCATTGAGATTGAAAATGCCCCCCTGTGAAGACTCGTATATCCTCGAGAGAGCTCTGGATGACTGGGTTGCCCTTGGCCCGTAATTTGATCATAAGTCTGACCTCCTTTCCATCGTGCTTTGCAGGCCACTTTAGTTTCAACTCCGTAATTATGGAGGAACGGCGCCGAGAGGCCGTGCCAAGTATGATGTTAAAGATAAGTATAGATCCAGGGTTTATTCGTAGTGTGGCCTCACACTCGGTTTGCGCGTCAAGACGCACGGTCTACACCCGGCGGCGCAGTTAGTCTGAAGTAACCTCCTCCTCCTTCCAAAGCTACAAGACAGGCGCTGGTTGGTACGTACGACACGAAAGAGGTTCTGGAATTGAAAACTTTTTTCACATCGGCCCCGGTGGTCTGGACCAACATCGGGGTCACCTTCACATCTATCAACCAATCGGGGTCGCGAGCTCTGGTAAGAACAAAGCGGTCTTCAAAGCGAATTAATGAGAGTTTTAGTTCTTCATTCACCTCAGACGGCGACCTGCGCTCTTGCTCTGCAGTGGATGAGACATCTTCAAGGGAAGCAAACGTGGCAGGTTCTGCTTGCCCCCCCGTAATCTTTTTGCGGTTGTACTGGCCACTTTGAAACTGGAAGGCGTATATTTTACCTTCCTGACCTGGAAGTTCGAACTCCGACACATCTGCCAAGTCGCTTAAAGACAGGCACGCAGGCCTGGGACCGGCTGCGTCCACCATACTCATTGTATTTCTAGGGTAGCACTGAGGTACCCTACATTCATATACTTGCCGTCTTTATCTAAAAGCGCCACGGTCAAGTGCGTTATATAGTCGGCGCGCAAGGCTTTGTACTGGGGGTTGGGAAATGAAACCGTCTTCTGAGATGCTCAGGTCATCTAAATGCACAAAGACTTCTTTGTGTGGGACCAAGTTAGGTAGCTTATCAACTTCCGCAGTCCGGTCGCTGTGAGTTCAAGTCCAGCTCATGCTGGCGGCCGTACGTGAGAAGGTCTGGCAGCAACCTGCGGATGGTCGTGGGTTTCCCCCGGGCTCTGCCCGGTTTCCACCCACCATAATGCTGGCCGCCGTCGTATAAGTGAAATATTCTTGAGTACGGCGTAAAACACCAATCAAAAAAAAAAAAAAAAAAAAAAAAAAAAAAAAAAAAAACTTCCGCAGTCTCCCCCATGATCATAATCTCGTCGGAGAACCCTAAGATGGGGGGAAGCTCTTGGAGTAATATGTAGGCATTTTTAGGGAGGGTAAGGACTAGGTGGCCCGTAGTTTCATTCATTCCCAGAGAAACCCATGCGGGCGGAATATATCCTTGTCCAGCGTACAGACATTGTAGTACCCCGTCGGCACTCCAACACGTTTGCTATTAAGCAAGAAGCCCACTCCGGAGGGGATATTCACCCAGGCCGGGTAGAATGTTATCTCGCAAAGGCCGGTTTTAAGGCGGCCGTCGAGGTTGTTAAGGGCATGAGGCAGCGTGTGCTGTGCCCCATTTAGAATGTCAGTCAATGTGATGAACATCTTACGGAATAGCCACGATGAACAGTAAGGCTTACAGATTCAATAGAGAGGCTACTTACAAGGCCGGGGCATTTCATAGTATCCAAACCCACGCAGAGCAGCTCACGCGATTTGACATCTACATCGATGAAAAGAAGGCCTTTCTGGTCCAGTTCACAGATGTGTTGGTCAAGTACCGGCTGCCAAAGATAAGCAGCAATTACATTGTTAAGGCCTGGAACACCAATCCTATGCAATTCTGGCAGAACCAAGTGAACTTCGCGGTCTGGTGCGCAACCACGGGCTGTGGCGTATCTGCAAAAGACCATCTTCTCGCCCCCGACCAACGAATAAGGGCTCTGTACACGTTCCATGTTTATTACCAAGTTAGGCGGATCTTGGAAGAGATAAAGGCTCCCCTGCCGCAAGACAGAGCGTGGGCGACATTCGACAACCCCTACGACAAGGGGGCCTATGATAGGATTTATAGGGAGTTCCACGTAGATAGGCACACAGACTGGAGGCGCAGTGGGGTGAATCACGGCCTCGGAGTGGCATATTACCATGTCACGAGAACGGGCTACCGACCAATTGGCGATGGGACCTTCGATCCGAGTAGGATGTCGTTCTTTAGAAAGCCTACAGCGCTCCACGTCGACTACATCGAGCAGGACGCCGGGAGGCTTGGGCGTCGTTCATTGTCGACACATCCCAAGAATTCACGCTGCCGGGCGTAGAGCGCCTAAACGATTCCATCCGGACATACGTGTGGGCTATTTTAGGCGCCCAAGCGCAAACAAGGTCGCGTATTCTAGGCACGGGCACAGCCTTCGACGCGCAAAAACAGTTTGCCGCGAACGTTGAAGACGCTATTTCCTCTCCGATCAACCTTCCGTCTGCTATCAAACTCTACCAGGCCGTGCTACAGAATGCCGGGAGCGCTGTAGACTTTGTGTATGGCATAGGCCTATATATGGCCCCCAGCGACATGCTCCTGCAGATCGGCCATGTGGCGAACTACAACAACAAAATCGTCGTGGCCACAGAGGACCAGAAGCTAGGCGCCAATGAGGGTGTGGACGCTAAAGTGCCGCCCACTTTGCACAAGCGCGCACCTGACCACGGGATCGTAAAGCCACAAGAAAGCGTCCCATCTCCCACCGTGCGCGCTCAGCATGTTGCAGTTCGCCACATGGCCGATCTGCGCCGCAAAGCGGCTAAAGAACCCCTATTTCCAACCCAAAAGAATCACGATGCGGAGAAGATAGCTATCGTCGTCGCTGGGGTTGGTATCGGCTTACTGCTGTTGTGGACTATGCGTTAAATACTTACGAACAGCCACGAGCAATAAGCCACCTACTGCGACGACTAGAGCCCAGACATTATCGGCCAGCCACTCAGCCGTTTTCCCAAGAAGGTTCAGTAGCCAGGACACGATACTGCCAATAATACCCGGAATCGCAGCTGCAGCCTTTCCAGCCAGCTTGCCAAGGGCGCGCGCCAGGGACTGGACATGCTTTTTCACCCATTCTTTAAGACCACGCCCGTCGGATGGAGGAGGCGTTGGCTGGATGCCCCCGCTGGACCCGCCAGTCAGCGCCAACTTTACTGCTAACCCCAGTGTCGAGATCGCCATCCCAATTGCCGTGAGAATGGAGACCACGGTTATTCCCTGCTCCCGGAAGAGGGTGTGGACGCGCTCGGCCAGAGTGGTATCCTTGTGTAGGATGCGATCGATCGTCTGCTTGATGCGGCGTATTTGCGTGCGCAGGGCTTCGGCCGTTGAAAAGGCTGCTTCGAGCCGGGCTACACTCTCGTTCTCGAGATTCCTTATCCGGTCTGCGATCCGACGCCGGGAGAATTCATCAGGGGCCTCCTCCAACTTCTGTTTTTGTTTTGCGATGTCCTTATCGAGACTTGACAGCTTGGCGAGGTTATTCGCGTGTTCGCCTTCCGAGGTCTGCAGTGCCTTGTCAAGCCCCAGAAGTTCTTGCATGGGAAGAGGAGGGTCGTTTATCGTTTCAACAGCCCGCCCCACCTCACTATCCGGTAAGCTTGATTTGATTTATTCACCAGAAAGAAAGTAGAAAAGGAAGAACATCTCAATACATCTCTGTACCTAAACCTCTTGTATCCGCATGGTTATATATAAATATATATACACACACATACACACATACATATACATACACACCCGCAAACACACAGGCACACGCATATGTATGTACATGTACGTATATTCATACAAATACATCTTAAATATTATCGTAATGTGCACAGTATAAGTAGGCCTATATAATAATGGTTTTTCTTAATCAAGGTTAATACAAACAGGTATATACACACACACATAATTACATATGTACGGATACATCAGTTTGTCAACATAATACAACTTATAGCACTCTGGCGGGAGCAGAAACCCCAAAGGGCTTATTGTATCCCATACCATGTTTAAATTTAATTGACAAGAGATGCTAACTGGTTAATACTCATATGTTGGAATGAAGCACTTGCACATACGTACACGTGTACCTAATTATGCATACACATAGTAGTTACTACTGTAGCACCCACTCCTAAATGTAAGGATATACAGACAGTAAAGAGAATTTACATGCGTAAACATGTGTACAAATATGCACACGCACACATGTGCACTTATCTATTAATCTTCATATCAATCAAGGCGACAACAATATACTATCAAGAGAAAACGTTAAGCAAGCAACTACGTGTCGCAACTGAGTTAATTCAAAACGTATGTACAATTGTGGATGACTTGGTGTAGTAATGATTATAGCTATATGCTTCATCAGCTGTATATTTTTCTCAGGAGTAAAGTTTTCAAAGACGATTTAAATAATGATAAAGAGGTGATTTCTTTTAAATTGGAGGGCAGTTTATTCCATTCGATCGGTCCTTTTATTTTACAAGTGTGTAGGGATAGATTGCTTCTATGAAATGGTCGGTGTAAGTTAAAATATGATGTTCTAGTTGGATAGCAGTGAATATCAGACTGTTTTGTAAAGTAAGTACGGGTGTATAATGGAGTAATGCTAGGATTGTAGAAGTATTTGTGAACTAACTGGAGTGTCTGAAAGGTGTTAACCGCCGTAACAGGTAAGACATTATACTCAGTAAAAATAGGCGCGGTGTGTTCGTATTTATGAGAGGAGGTAATAATGCGTAATGCTCGTTTTTGAAGACGGATCAGGGGAAGAAGATGTGTTTCATAAGCATTTCCCCACACAGCATTGCAGTACGTAATATATGGGTTAATAAGTGCATAATACAGGATGAACAGAGTATTTTTCTTTAGGGCATATTTAATATGATTTATCACCCCTAAATTACGGGATATTTTTTGCAGATATTATTTATGTGGTTTGTCCACGTTAATCTTTCATTGAAAGTTATACCTAAGAAATTGAAGGTCTTGATTTTTTCGATATTTACGCCTGCTATAGCCAGGAAAGGAGTAGCATGATTATTTATTCTGCGATTGGGAGCGATGTACATAAATTTGGTTTTCTTAATATTAAGAGACAGTTTATTGCAACATAGCAAATCGTAAATTTTTTCAATTTCACGATTAAAAGTTTCCAGGAGGTGTGCTGGATCATCATTGCAAAGGACAGCACTAGTATCATCAGCAAACAATATGATATCAAGTAGAGATGAAACATCTTTAATGTCATTAATGTATATTAAAAAGAGAAGGGGTCCTAGGATTGAGCCCTGAGGAACACCAATATTCATGTATTTAGTAGTTGATCGGCAATCGTTGTATAAAAGGCAATGTGATCTGTTTTTCACATAATCATTAAACCATATATTACTAAGACCTTTGACACCATAATGGTCGAGTTTTTTCAACAGTATATTGTGGTCTACAGTATCAAAAGCCTTTGCAAGGTCTAGAAAAAGAGTGATGCTGTACTTATTTGTTTCTTTAGCAGTTATTAGTTTATCATATAGAGCAATTATTGCATGTGTAGTAGAGTGATGCGATCTGAAACCGAACTGTTGACTGTATATAATATCGTTCATTTCGAGGAACGTCGTCAGACAGTTAACCACCAGTTTTTCGATAATTTTGCTGAAACACGGTAAGACAGATACTGGTCGGTAATTTTTAAACTCCTTCATTTCACCCGATTTATACACTGGTGTGAGTTTAGCACTTTTCATTTTATCAGGGAATATTCCAGTTTGAAACGATAAGTTTATTATATGGGTCAGCGGTTTCGCTATTGCTGTGGCACAATACTTTACAACTGAAACACGAATCTCATCTAGGCCAGGAGAGCTATTCTTCAGTCCCATGATAACATCTACAACTTCTGCTGAGGTACAGGGATCGAGACTGAAATTTGGTACTGATGGTGTTTTGAGAAAAGTTTCAAAATTTTGCCCCATCTGCGGTATCTCCCCAGCAATAACACTTGGGGCTGTGTTAAAGTAACCATTAAAATTGTCTGCTATGCTCTGAGGATCACTGTCTTCAATATCATTTATATAAAAAGATTTAGGTAGTACATTATTACGTTTCGTCTGTATAAGTTCATTTATTATTTTCCATGTGCCCTTTATGTTATTGTTGACCACATTAAATTGATTGTCATAATAAGATTTTCTGGAAATACGAAGTGTGTGATTTAATTTATTTCTATATGTTCTGTATTGCTTACTTATCGTGCTGTCATTATGCTTCAGGTGTAGTTTATACAATTTATTCTTTTCTTTGCATGAATTTAAAATGGCTGAGCTTATCCAAGGTTTTGTTTTTTTATTGCTATGTTTAAATTTACGAAGTGGAAAGCACTGATCATAAATGGATTTAAATTGCTCTAGAAAAGAGTCATATGCGACATTGGTATCGCTTTCATTAAACACGTGATTCCATTTATAATTATTCAAACATGCTTTAAAGTTAAGCTTATTATTTTCAGAAAAAAAGACGTTTATAGATTGGGATAGGTTTGCTTTCGTTCATATCATATAATGGCTGACTGCTAAAATGGAAAATGGGAAAATGATCGGTTATATCAGTCAAGAGAATGCCGGAAGTCAATGCACTTTGGTGATGATTCGTAAATATGTTGTCGATCAAAGTTGCAGTCCTATCGGTTATTCTTATGGGCTTTGTAATTTTGGGGAAAAATGGAACGATTTAAGGTTTTCTAAGAAATACTTTGACGGTAGGTGTGTGTCTGCTTTGAATAAATCAATGTTGAAATCACCAAATATTGTACAGAGTTTGTTTTCAGGCTTGATGGTCTCTAAAATTGAGGACAGTTGATCGTTGAAACAATCAACACTTCTACCCGGTGGCCTATAAAAGATACCTATGATTTGTTTATTTTGTTTTTGAGTAGTTTCTATGAACAAACTCTCATATTCGCCATCATCATCAACAAGACTGAGATCTTCTCTAATAAAACATTCACCCAGGCTGGTATGGACAAAAAGAACTAGGCCTCCCCCTTTTCTTTTAGAGCGAGATGAGAAGAACGATTTATAATTAGGGATATCATAAAGGTGTTCTGTTCCTGGGTTGAGCCAGCTCTCAGACATTCCTATGATTGAAAAAGGATAATCTAGACTTATGATGAAGGGCAAAATCTCAGAGTAGTGTTTTTTTAAACTTCTTGCATTTAAGTGTAACACAGAAAATGGTTTGTTTTTGCTATCTAAGAAAGGTCTTGACAAAGTCTTAAAAGACTCTTCAAGAAAATAATTAGCCTGGTGATCGTGGATCTCTCTCCAGTAATCTTGTTCCTCGGAGGAATCGTCAGTTATATACTGGGTGCCATCGATTACATTTATATGTATTGGGTTAAAACAAAGATTGTCAAGGTCTAAAACTGCAGAGGTCGATTTTATCACTGGGTTTACAGGATTGTTATGCACAGTGGAGTCAGTAAAATCTATGCAATCATAAAAAGGTAACTGTTCAAGAGTCGATGTGCCCTCATCGTTGTTATTATCAGCCATAATATTGCAAGACAGATTTCAATGATACGGCTGATGAGAGGCATACATACTTTAAGGTCCCAAATTGAATATACACAATAATATAACAACAGTAGTGAAATATAAAGGTGCAAACATATACACAGTGATCAAAACGCTTACTGTACATCCTCGCTGATCGATGACTCCTGTAGGCCATGTGCAGGGATAAGATTTTAAGAGGAATAAAAAAGGAATGAAACAGGAATAAGTAAACAAAAGAAAAATATAATAATTGATTACTGGAGTTTAGATTTTCTAAGACAGCTTGTTTCCATTATGTGGACAGCATCAGCGGCCTTTTTCGCTGGTTGGCTTAAATCCTTCAGCTCCATGGTATCTGCCTCGGCGGCCGCGGCACCGAGTTCTGAACTCGCGGTCTCCAGGACTGCGAATGCTGCCGGAGGCAATGATTGCTGTTTTCTGTTTATCATTTTGCTTTCTCCTTTCCAGTCTAAAAAGCCCAGCTCCTTTACAACAGCAATCCCTCCCCTATTAGCGATTGTTGAGAGGGCTAGCGGTGCACCTGTTTTGTCGTGGATGATTTCCAGATTGGGGTGGGACGCGAGTCGCAGACGCCCTTCCACAAGCTTAAACTTCTTGTCTTCGTCAAGACGGAGTGGGGTAAAGTCGGGATACCAACAATCCTTCGCCATGGTTTAGTAATAAGCATCCGCGGCGGACTGCGTCAGCTCTAGTTGAAGGTTTCCGGGGATCGCACCCCAGCTTTGTTGCTCGGGAACATCATCACCTGCAGGGAGAGGGGTCTGTTCGTCGTCGTTGTTGTCCTCTCTGGCGTCGTCGAATGCCTGGTTATCAAAGCCATAGTCTGCCATAATCCTCGTATTGAACTTTCAAGGTATGCCTTAAATACACAATGGATGTATACGGACGCAGGCTAGACCCCATCAGAACACTCCGTAAGCCTCTCGGGGTACAAGGTGAACGGCATTCCGTGGTCGTCACCAATACCCCGAGTACGATCGACCAGAATCAACAACTCTTTGTCACCTTCCCCAACCTCGGCCCAAATGACGTCTTTGTGCCCGGTACCGTGCGCTTGACCTTCACGATCACGATCAATTCATCCGACCCGAACGCCACAGTGGTTGGGAATCTCGGACGCGCAGTAGTCAAGAAAATCACGATCAGAATCAGCGGGAAAGAGGTAATGTCCATCGAAAACTCTGATGTGTTTCATTGCTACGGCGACTTATGGCTGACCAAAAAC